>NW_027125671.1:0-209699 GCF_024489055.1 Chanodichthys erythropterus
AGATGCAGTCAGTGACAGATAGAGGGATGACAGATACAGTCAGAGACAGATAGAGGGATGACAGATACAGTCAGAGACAGATAGAGGGATGACAGATACAGTCAGAGACAGATAGAGGGATGACAGATACAGTCAGAGACAGATAGAGGGATGACAGATACAGTCAGAGACAGATAGAGGGATGACAGATACAGTCACAGACAGATAGAGGGATGACAGATACAGTCAGAGACAGATAGAGGGATGACAGATACAGTCAGTGACAGATAGAGGGATGACAGATACAGTCAGTGACAGAGGGATGACAGATAGAGGGATGACAGATACAGTCAGAGACAGATAGAGGGATGACAGATACAGTCAGTGACAGATAGAGGGATGACAGATACAGTCAGAGACAGATAGAGAGATGACAGATACAAATAGAGGGATGACAGATACAGTCAGAGACAGATAGAGGGATGACAGATACAGTCACAGACAGATAGAGGGATGACAGATACAGTCAGAGACAGATAGAGGGATGACACATACAGTCAGAGACAGATAGAGGGATGACAGATACAGTCAGTGACAGATAGAGAGATGACAGATACAGTCAGAGACAGAAAGAGGGATGACAGATACAGTCAGAGACAGATAGAGGGATGACAGATACAGTCAGTGACAGAGGGATGACAGATAGAGGGATGACAGATACAGTCAATGACAGATAGAGGGATGACAGATACAGTCAAAGACAGATAGAGGGATGACACATACAGTCAGTGACAGATAGAGTGATGACAGATACAGTCAGAGACAGAGGGGAGACAGATTCATATAGAGGGATGACAGAGACAGATAGAGGGATGACAGATACAGTCAGAGACAGATAGAGGGATGACAGATACAGTCAGTGACAGATAGAGGGATGACAGATACAGTGAGATAGATGACAGATACAGTCAGTGACAGATAGAGGGATGACAGATACAGTCAGTGACAGATAGAGGGATGACAGATACAGTCAGAGACAGATAGAGGGATGACAGATACAGTCAGAGACAGATAGAGAGATGACAGATACAGTCAGAGACAGACAGAGGGATGACAGATACAGTCAGAGTCAGACAGAGAGATGACAGATACAATCAGAGACAGACAGAGGGATGACAGATACAGTCAGAGACAGATAGAGGGATGACAGAGACAGATAGAGGGATGACAGATACAGTCAGAGACAGATAGAGAGATGACAGATACAGTCAGAGACAGACAGAGGGATGACAGATACAGTCAGAGACAGACAGAGGGATGACAGATACAGTCAGAGACAGATAGAGGGATGACAGATACAGTCAGAGACAGAGGGGTGACAGATACAGATAGAGGGATGACAGATACAGATAGAGAGATGACAGATACAGTCAGAGACAGATAGAGGGATGACAGATACAGTCAGTGAAAGATAGAGGGATGACAGAGACAGATAGAGGGATGACAGATACAGTCAGAGACAGATAGAGGGATGACAGATACAGTCAGAGACAGATAGAGGGATGACAGATACAGTCAGTGACAGATAGAGGGATGACAGATACAGTCAGAGGCAGACAGAGACAGATAGAGGGATGACAGAGAAGGATAGAGGGATGACAGATACAGTCAGAGACATATAGAGGGATGACAGATACAGTCAGAGACCGAGAGAGGGATGACAGATACAGTCAGTGACAGATAGAGGGATGACAGATACAGTCAGAGACATATAGAGGGATGACAGATACAGTCAGAGACAGAGGGGTGACAGATACAGATAGAGGGATGACAGATACAGATAGAGAGATGACAGATACAGTCAGAGACAGACAGGGTTGACAGATACAGTCAGTGAAAGATAGAGGGATGACAGAGACAGATAGAGGGATGACAGATACAGTCAGAGACAGATAGAGGGATGACAGATACAGTCAGAGACAGATAGAGGGATGACAGATACAGTCAGAGACAGATAGAGGGATGACAGATACAGTCAGAGACAGATAGAGGGATGACAGATACAGTCAGAGACAGATAGAGGGATGACAGATACAGTCACAGACAGATAGAGGGATGACAGATACAGTCAGAGACCGATAGAGGGATGACAGATACAGTCAGAGACAGATAGAGGTATGACAGATACAGTCAGAGACAGATAGAGGGATGACAGATACAGTCAGAGACTGATAGAGGGATGACAGATACAGTCAGAGACAGATAGAGGGATGACAGATACAGTCAGAGACAGATAGAGGGATGACAGATACAGTCAGAGACAGATAGAGGGATGACAGATACAGTCAGAGACAGATAGAGGGATGACAGATACAGTCAGAGACAGATAGAGGGATGACAGATACAGACAGAGACAGAGGTGTGACAGAGGGATGACAGATGCAGTCAGTGACAGATAGAGGGATGACAGATACAGTCAGAGACAGATAGAGGGATGACAGATACAGTCAGAGACAGATAGAGAGATGACAGATACAGTCAGAGACAGACAGAGGGATGACAGATACAGACAGAGACAGATAGAGAGATGACAGATACAGTCAGAGACAGACAGAGGGATGACAGATACAGTCAGAGACAGATAGAGGGATGACAGATACAGTCAGAGACAGATAAAGGGATGACAGATACAGTCAGAGACAGATAGAGGGATGACAGATACAGTCAGAGACAGACAGAGACATCTGACAGATACAGTCAGAGACAGATAGAGGGATGACAGATACAGTCAGAGACAGATAGAGGGATGACAGATACAGTCAGAGACAGATAGAGGGATGACAGATACAGTCAGAGACAGATAGAGGGATGACAGAAACAGATAGAGGGATGACAGAGAAGGATAGAGGGATGACAGATACAGTCAGAGACAGATAGAGGGATGACAGATACAGTCAGAGACAGATAGAGGGATGACAGATACAGTCAGTGACAGATAGAGGGATGACAGATACAGTCAGAGACAGAGGGGTGACAGATACAGATAGAGGGATGACAGATACAGATAGAGAGATGACAGATACAGTCAGAGACAGACAGGGTTGACAGATACAGTCAGTGAAAGATAGAGGGATGACAGATACAGTCAGAGACAGACAGAGGGATGACAGATACAGTCAGTGACAGATAGAGGGATGACAGATACAGTCAGAGACAGATAGAGGGATGACAGATACAGTCAGAGACAGATAGAGGGATGACAGATACAGTCAGAGACAGATAGAGGGATGACAGATACAGTCAGAGACAGATAGAGGGATGACAGATACAGTCAGAGACAGATAGAGAGATGACAGATACAGTCAGAGACAGATAGAGGGATGACAGATACAGTCAGAGACAGATAGAGGGATGACAGATACAGTCAGTGACAGATAGAGGGATGACAGATACAGTCAGAGACAGAGGGGTGACAGATACAGATAGAGGGATGACAGATACAGATAGAGGGATGACAGATACAGTCAGAGACAGACAGAGGGATTGACAGAGAAAGTCAGTGATAGATAGAGGGATGACAGATACAGTCAGAGACAGATAGAGGGATGACAGATACAGTCAGAGACAGATAGAGGGATGACAGATACAGTCAGAGACAGATAGAGGGATGACAGATACAGTCAGAGACAGATAGAGGGATGACAGATACAGTCAGAGACAGATAGAGGGATGACAGATACAGTCAGAGACAGATAGAGGGATGACAGATACAGTCAGAGACAGATAGAGGGATGACAGATACAGTCAGAGACAGATAGAGGGATGACAGATACAGTCAGAGACAGATAGAGGGATGACAGATACAGTCAGAGACAGATAGAGGGATGACAGATACAGTCAGAGACAGATAGAGGGATGACAGATACAGTCAGAGACAGATAGAGGGATGACAGATACAGATAGAGGGATGACAGATACATTGAGAGACAGATAGAGGGATGACAGCTAGTCAGAGACAGATAGAGAGATGACAGATACAGTCAAAGACAGATAGAGGGATGACACATACAGTCAGTGACAGATAGAGAGATGACAGATACAGTCAGAGACAGAGGTGTGACAGATACAGATAGAGGGATGACAGATACAGATAGAGAGATGACAGATACAGTCAGAGACAGACAGGGTTGACAGATACAGTCAGTGACAGATAGAGGGATGACAGATACAGTCAGTGAAAGATAGAGGGATGACAGAGACAGATAGAGGGATGACAGATACAGTCAGAGACAGATAGAGGGATGACAGATACAGTCAGAGACAGATAGAGGGATGACAGATACAGTCAGAGACAGATAGAGGGATGACAGATACAGTCAGAGACAGATAGAGAGATGACAGATACAGTCAGAGACAGACAGAGGGATGACAGATACAGTCAGAGTCAGACAGAGAGATGACAGATACAATCAGAGACAGACAGAGGGATGACAGATACAGTCAGAGACAGATAGAGGGATGACAGATACAGTCAGAGACAGATAGAGGGATGACAGATACAGTCAGAGACAGATAGAGGGATGACAGATACAGTCAGAGACAGAGGGATGACAGATACAAATAGAGGGATGACAGATACAGTCAGAGACAGATAGAGGGATGACAGATACAGTCAGATACAGATAGAGGGATGACAGATACAGATAGAGGGATGACAGATACAGTCAGAGACAGAGGGGTGACAGATACAGATAGAGGGATGACAGATACAGATAGAGAGATGACAGATACAGTCAGAGACAGACAGGGTTGACAGATACAGTCAGTGAAAGATAGAGGGATGACAGATACAGTCAGTGACAGAGGGTTGACAGATAGAGGGATGACAGATACAGTCAAAGACAGATAGAGGGATGACAGAGACAGATAGAGGGATGACAGATACAGTCAGTGACAGATAGAGGGATGACAGATACAGTCAGAGACAGATAGAGGGATGACAGATACAGTCAGTGACAGATAGAGGGATGACAGATACAGTCAGAGACAGATAGAGGGATGACAGATACAGTCAGAGACAGACAGAGGGATGACAGATACAGACAGAGACAGATAGAGAGATGACAGATACAGTCAGAGACAGATAGAGGGATGACAGATACAGTCAGAGACAGATAGAGGGATGACAGATACAGTCAGAGACAGATAGAGGGATGACAGAGACAGATAGAGGGATGACAGATACAGTCAGATACAGATAGAGGGATGACAGATACAGAGACAGATAGAGGGATGACAGATACAGTCAGAGACAGAGGGGTGACAGATACAGATAGAGGGATGACAGATACAGATAGAGAGATGACAGATACAGTCAGAGACAGAGGGGTGACAGATACAGATACAGATAGAGAGATGACAGATACAGTCAGAGACAGACAGGGTTGACAGATACAGTCAGTGACAGATAGAGGGATGACAGATACAGTCAGTGACAGAGGGATGACAGATAGAGGGATGACAGATACAGTCAATGACAGATAGAGGGATGACAGAGACAGATAGAGGGATGACAGATACAGTCAGTGACAGATAGAGGGATGACAGATACAGTCAGAGACGGATAGAGGGATGACAGATACAGTCAGAGACAGATAGAGGGATGACAGATACAGTCAGAGACAGATAGAGGGATGACAGATAAAGTCAGTGATAGATAGAGGGATGACAGATACAGTCAGAGACAGATAGAGGGATGACAGATACAGTCAGAGACAGATAGAGGGATGACAGATACAGTCAGAGACAGATAGAGAGATGACAGATACAGTCAGAGACAGATAGAGGGATGACAGATACAGTCAGTGACAGATAGAGGGATGACACATACAGTCAGAGACAGATAGAGGGATGACAGAGACAGATAGAGGGATGACAGATACAGTCAGAGACAGATAGAGAGATGACAGATACAGTCAGATACAGATAGAGGGATGACAGATACAGTCAGAGACAGAGGGATGACAGATACAAATAGAGGGATGACAGATACAGTCAGAGACAGAGGGATGACAGAAACAGATAGAGGGATGACAGATACAGTCAGATACAGATAGAGGGATGACAGAGACAGATAGAGGGATGACAGATACAGTCAGAGACAGAGGGGTGACAGATACAGATAGAGGGATGACAGATACAGATAGAGAGATGACAGATACAGTCAGAGACAGACAGGGTTGACAGATACAGTCAGTGACAGATAAAGGGATGACAGATACAGTCAGTGACAGAGGGATGACAGATAGAGGGATGACAGATACAGTCAATGACAGACAGAGGGATGACAGATGCAGATAGAGGGATGACAGATACAGTCAGTGACAGATAGAGGGATGACAGATACAGTCAGAGGCAGACAGAAACAGATAGAGGGATGACAGAGACAGATAGAGGGATGACAGATACAGTCAGAGACAGACAGAGGGATGACAGATACAGTCAGAGACAGACAGAGGGATGACAGATGCAGTCAGTGACAGATAGAGGGATGACAGATACAGTCAGAGACAGATAGAGGGATGACAGATACAGTCAGAGACAGATAGAGAGATGACAGATACAGTCAGAGACAGACAGAGGGATGACAGATACAGTCAGAGTCAGACAGAGAGATGACAGATACAATCAGAGACAGACAGAGGGATGACAGATACAGTCAGAGACAGATAGAGGGATGACAGATACAGTCAGAGACAGATAGAGGGATGACAGATACAGTCAGTGAAAGATAGAGGGATGACAGAGACAGATAGAGGGATGACAGATACAGTCAGAGACAGATAGAGGGATGACAGATACAGACAGAGACAGATAGAGAGATGACAGATACAGTCAGAGACAGATAGAGGGATGACAGATACAGTCAGTGACAGATAGAGGGATGACAGATACAGTCAGAGACAGATAGAGAGATGACAGATACATTCAGATACAGATAGAGGGATGACAGATACAGTCAGAGACAGATAGAGGGATGACAGATACAGTCAGTGACAGATAGAGGGATGACAGATACAGTCAGAGACAGAGGGGTGACAGATACAGATAGAGGGATGACAGATACAGATAGAGAGATGACAGATACAGTCAGAGACAGACAGGGTTGACAGATACAGTCAGTGAAAGATAGAGGGATGACAGATACAGATAGAGGGATGACAGATACAGTCAGTGACAGGTAGAGGGATGACAGATACAGTCAGAGACAGATAGAGGGATGACAGATACAGTCAGAGACAGATAGAGGGATGACAGATAAAGTCAGTGACAGATAGAGGGATGACAGATACAGTCAGAGACAGATAGACGGATGACAGATAAAGTCAGAGACAGATAGAGAGATGACAGATACAGTAAAAGACAGATAGAGGGATGACAGATACAGTCAGTGACAGATAGAGGGATGACAGATACAGTCAGAGACAGAGGGGTGACAGATACAGACAGAGGGATGACAGATACAGATAGAGAGATGACAGATACAGTCAGAGACAGACAGGATTGACAGATACAGTCAGTGAAAGATAGAGGGATGACAGATACAGTCAGAGACGGATAGAGGGATGACAGATACAGTCAGAGACAGATAGAGGGATGACAGATACAGTCAGAGACAGATAGAGGGATGACAGATAAAGTCAGTGACAGATAGAGGGATGACAGATACAGTCAGAGACAGATAGAGGGATGACAGATACAGTCAGAGACAGATAGAGGGATGACAGATACAGTCAGAGACAGATAGAGAGATGACAGATACAGTCAGAGACAGATAGAGGGATGACAGATACAGTCAGTGACAGATAGAGGGATGACACATACAGTCAGAGACAGATAGAGGGATGACAGAGACAGATAGAGGGATGACAGATACAGTCAGAGACAGATAGAGAGATGACAGATACAGTCAGATACAGATAGAGGGATGACAGATACAGTCAGAGACAGAGGGATGACAGATACAAATAGAGGGATGACAGATACAGTCAGAGACAGATAGAGAGATGACAGATACAGTCAGATACAGATAGAGGGATGACAGATACAGTCAGATACAGATAGAGGGATGACAGAGACAGATAGAGGGATGACAGATACAGTCAGAGACAGAGGGGTGACAGATACAGATAGAGGGATGACAGATACAGATAGAGAGATGACAGATACAGTCAGAGACAGACAGGGTTGACAGATACAGTCAGTGACAGATAGAGGGATGACAGATACAGTCAGTGACAGAGGGATGACAGATAGAGGGATGACAGATACAGTCAATGACAGACAGAGGGATGACAGATGCAGATAGAGGGATGACAGATACAGTCAGTGACAGATAGAGGGATGACAGATACAGTCAGAGGCAGACAGAGACAGATAGAGGGTTGACAGAGACAGATAGAGGGATGACAGATACAGTCAGAGACAGACAGAGGGATGACAGATACAGTCAGAGACAGACAGAGGGATGACAGATGCAGTCAGTGACAGATAGAGGGATGACAGATACAGTCAGAGACAGATAAAGGGATGACAGATACAGTCAGAGACAGATAGAGAGATGACAGATACAGTCAGAGACAGACAGAGGGATGACATATACAGTCAGTGTCAGACAGAGAGATGACAGATACAATCAGAGACAGACAGAGGGATGACAGATACAGTCAGAGACAGATAGAGGGATGACAGATACAGTCAGAGTCAGACAGAGAGATGACAGATACAATCAGAGACAGACAGAGGGATGACAGATACAGTCAGAGACAGATAGAGGGATGACAGATACAGTCAGAGACAGATAGAGGGACGACAGATACAGTCAGTGAAAGATAGAGGGATGACAGATACAGATAGAGAGATGACAGATACAGTCAGAGACAGACAGGGTTGACAGATACAGTCAGTGACAGATAGAGGGATGACAGATACAGTCAGTGACAGAGGGATGACAGATAGAGGGATGACAGATACAGTCAATGACAGACAGAGGGATGACAGATGCAGATAGAGGGATGACAGATACAGTCAGTGACAGATAGAGGGATGACAGATACAGTCAGAGGCAGACAGAGACAGATAGAGGGTTGACAGAGACAGATAGAGGGATGACAGATACAGTCAGAGACAGACAGAGGGATGACAGATACAGTCAGAGACAGACAGAGGGATGACAGATGCAGTCAGTGACAGATAGAGGGATGACAGATACAGTCAGAGACAGATAAAGGGATGACAGATACAGTCAGAGACAGATAGAGAGATGACAGATACAGTCAGAGACAGATAGAGGGATGACAGATACAGTCAGTGACAGATAGAGGGATGACACATACAGTCAGAGACAGATAGAGGGATGACAGAGACAGATAGAGGGATGACAGATACAGTCAGAGACAGATAGAGAGATGACAGATACAGTCAGATACAGATAGAGGGATGACAGATACAGTCAGAGACAGAGGGATGACAGATACAAATAGAGGGATGACAGATACAGTCAGAGACAGAGGGATGACAGAAACAGATAGAGGGATGACAGATACAGTCAGATACAGATAGAGGGATGACAGAGACAGATAGAGGGATGACAGATACAGTCAGAGACAGAGGGGTGACAGATACAGATAGAGGGATGACAGATACAGATAGAGAGATGACAGATACAGTCAGAGACAGACAGGGTTGACAGATACAGTCAGTGACAGATAGAGGGATGACAGATACAGTCAGTGACAGAGGGATGACAGATAGAGGGATGACAGATACAGTCAATGACAGACAGAGGGATGACAGATGCAGATAGAGGGATGACAGATACAGTCAGTGACAGATAGAGGGATGACAGATACAGTCAGAGGCAGACAGAAACAGATAGAGGGATGACAGAGACAGATAGAGGGATGACAGATACAGTCAGTGACAGATAGAGGGATGACAGATACAGTCAGAGACGGATAGAGGGATGACAGATACAGTCAGAGACAGATAGAGGGATGACAGATACAGTCAGAGACAGATAGAGGGATGACAGATAAAGTCAGTGACAGATAGAGGGATGACAGATACAGTCAGAGACAGATAGACGGATGACAGATAAAGTCAGAGACAGATAGAGAGATGACAGATACAGTCAAAGACAGATAGAGGGATGACAGATACAGTCAGTGACAGATAGAGGGATGACAGATACAGTCAGAGACAGAGGGGTGACAGATACAGATAGAGGGATGACAGATACAGATAGAGAGATGACAGATACAGTCAGAGACAGATAGAGGGATGACAGATACAGTCAGTGAAAGATAGAGGGATGACAGATACAGTCAGAGACAGATAGAGGGATGACAGATACAGTCAGAGACAGATAGAGGGATGACAGATACAGTCAGAGACAGATAGAGGGATGACAGATAAAGTCAGTGACAGATAGAGGGATGACAGATACAGTCAGAGACAGATAGAGGGATGACAGATACAGTCAGAGACAGATAGAGGGATGACAGATACAGTCAGAGACAGATAGAGAGATGACAGATACAGTCAGAGACAGATAGAGAGATGACAGATACAGTCAGTGACAGATAGAGGGATGACACATACAGTCAGAGACAGATAGAGGGATGACAGAGACAGATAGAGGGATGACAGATACAGTCAGAGACAGATAGAGAGATGACAGATACATTCAGATACAGATAGAGGGATGACAGATACAGTCAGAGACAGATAGAGGGATGACAGATACAGTCAGTGACAGATAGAGGGATGACAGATACAGTCAGAGACAGAGGGATGACAGAAACAGATAGAGGGATGACAGATACAGTCAGATACAGATAGAGGGATGACAGAGACAGATAGAGGGATGACAGATACAGTCAGAGACAGAGGGGTGACAGATACAGATAGAGGGATGATAGATACAGATAGAGAGATGACAGATACAGTCAGAGACAGACAGGGTTGACAGATACAGTCAGTGACAGATAGAGGGATGACAGATACAGTCAGTGACAGAGGGATGACAGATAGAGGGATGACAGATACAGTCAATGACAGACAGAGGGATGACAGATACAGTCAGTGACAGAGGGATGACAGATAGAGGGATGACAGATACAGTCAATGACAGACAGAGGGATGACAGATGCAGATAGAGGGATGACAGATACAGTCAGTGACAGATAGAGGGATGACAGATACAGTCAGAGGCAGACAGAGACAGATAGAGGGATGACAGAGACAGATAGAGGGATGACAGATACAGTCAGAGACAGACAGAGGGATGACAGATACAGTCAGAGACAGACAGAGGGATGACAGATGCAGTCAGTGACAGATAGAGGGATGACAGATACAGTCAGAGACAGATAAAGGGATGACAGATACAGTCAGAGACAGATAGAGAGATGACAGATACAGTCAGAGACAGACAGAGGGATGACAGATACAGTCAGTGTCAGACAGAGAGATGACAGATACAATCAGAGACAGACAGAGGGATGACAGATACAGTCAGAGACAGATAGAGGGATGACAGATACAGTCAGAGTCAGACAGAGAGATGACAGATACAATCAGAGACAGACAGAGGGATGACAGATACAGTCAGAGACAGATAGAGGGATGACAGATACAGTCAGAGACAGATAGAGGGACGACAGATACAGTCAGTGAAAGATAGAGGGATGACAGATACAGATAGAGAGATGACAGATACAGTCAGAGACAGACAGGGTTGACAGATACAGTCAGTGACAGATAGAGGGATGACACATACAGTCAGAGACAGATAGAGGGATGACAGAGACAGATAGAGGGATGACAGATACAGTCAGAGACAGATAGAGAGATGACAGATACAGTCAGATACAGATAGAGGGATGACAGATACAGTCAGAGACAGAGGGATGACAGATACAAATAGAGGGATGACAGATACAGTCAGAGACAGAGGGATGACAGAAACAGATAGAGGGATGACAGATACAGTCAGATACAGATAGAGGGATGACAGAGACAGAGGGATGACAGATACAGTCAGAGACAGAGGGGTGACAGATACAGATAGAGGGATGACAGATACAGATAGAGAGATGACAGATACAGTCAGAGACAGACAGGGTTGACAGATACAGTCAGTGACAGATAGAGGGATGACAGATACAGTCAGTGACAGAGGGATGACAGATAGAGGGATGACAGATACAGTCAATGACAGACAGAGGGATGACAGATAGAGGGATGACAGATACAGTCAGTGACAGATAGAGGGATGACAGATACAGTCAGAGGCAGACAGAAACAGATAGAGGGATGACAGAGACAGACAGAGGGATGACAGATACAGTCAGTGACAGATAGAGGGATGACAGATACAGTCAGAGACGGATAGAGGGATGACAGATACAGTCAGAGACAGATAGAGGGATGACAGATACAGTCAGAGACAGATAGAGGGATGACAGATAAAGTCAGTGACAGATAGAGGGATGACAGATACAGTCAGAGACAGATAGACGGATGAGAGATAAAGTCAGAGACAGATAGAGAGATGACAGATACAGTCAAAGACAGATAGAGGGATGACAGATACAGTCAGTGACAGATAGAGGGATGACAGATACAGTCAGAGACAGAGGGGTGACAGATACAGATAGAGGGATGACAGATACAGATAGAGAGATGACAGATACAGTCAGAGACAGACAGAGGGATGACAGATACAGTCAGTGAAAGATAGAGGGATGACAGATACAGTCAGAGACAGACAGAGGGTTGACAGATACAGTCAGAGACAGATAGAGGGATGACAGATACAGTCAGAGACAGATAGAGGGATGACAGATACAGTCAGTGACAGATAGAGGGATGACAGATACAGTCAGAGACAGATAGAGGGATGACAGATACAGTCAGAGACAGATAGAGGGATGACAGATACAGTCAGAGACAGATAGAGAGATGACAGATACAGTCAGAGACAGATAGAGGGATGACAGATACAGTCAGTGACAGATAGAGGGATGACACATACAGTCAGAGACAGATATAGGGATGACAGAGACAGATAGAGGGATGACAGATACAGTCAGAGACAGATAGAGGGATGACAGAGACAGATAGAGGGATGACAGATACAGTCAGAGACAGAGGGGTGACAGATACAGATAGAGGGATGATAGATACAGATAGAGAGATGACAGATACAGTCAGAGACAGACAGGGTTGACAGATACAGTCAGTGACAGATAGAGGGATGACAGATAGAGGGATGACAGATACAGTCAGAGACAGACAGGGTTGACAGATACAGTCAGTGACAGATAGAGGGATGACAGATAGAGGGATGACAGATACAGTCAATGACAGACAGAGGGATGACAGATGCAGATAGAGGGATGACAGATACAGTCAGTGACAGATAGAGGGATGACAGATACAGTCAGAGGCAGACAGAGACAGATAGAGGGTTGACAGAGACAGATAGAGGGATGACAGATACAGTCAGAGACAGACAGAGGGATGACAGATACAGTCAGAGACAGACAGAGGGATGACAGATGCAGTCAGTGACAGATAGAGGGATGACAGATACAGTCAGAGACAGATAAAGGGATGACAGATACAGTCAGAGACAGATAGAGAGATGACAGATACAGTCAGAGACAGACAGAGGGATGACAGATACAGTCAGAGTCAGACAGAGAGATGACAGATACAATCAGAGACAGACAGAGGGATGACAGATACAGTCAGAGACAGATAGAGGGATGACAGATACAGTCAGTGACAGAGGGATGACAGATAGAGGGATGACAGATACAGTCAATGACAGACAGAGGGATGACAGATACAGTCAGTGACAGATAGAGGGATGACAGATACAGTCAGAGGCAGACAGAAACAGATAGAGGGATGACAGAGACAGATAGAGGGATGACAGATACAGTCAGAGACAGATAGAGGGATGACAGATACAGTCAGTGACAGATAGAGGGATGACAGATACAGTCAGAGACAGAGGGGTGACAGATAAAGTCAGTGACAGATAGAGGGATGACAGATACAGTCAGAGACAGATAGACGGATGACAGATAAAGTCAGAGACAGATAGAGAGATGACAGATACAGTCAGTGATGGATAGAGGGATGACCGAGACAGATAGAGAGATGACAGATACAGTCAGTGACAGATAGAGGGATGACAGATACAGTCAGAGGCAGACAGAGACAGATAGAGGGATGACAGATACAGTCAGAGACAGACAGAGGGATGACAGATACAGTCAGTGACAGATAGAGGGATGACAGATACAGTCAGAGACAGATAGAGTGATGACAGATACAGTCAGAGACAGATAGAGAGATGACAGATACAGTCAGAGACAGACAGAGGGATGAAAGATACAGTCAGAGACAGACAGAGAGATGACAGATACAATCAGAGACAGACAGAGGGATGACAGATACAGTCAGAGACATATAGAGGGATGACAGATACAGTCAGAGACAGATAGAGGGATGACAGATACAGTCAGTGAAAGATAGAGGGATGACAGAGACAGATAGAGGGATGACAGATACAGTCAGAGACAGATAGAGGGATGACAGATACAGTCAGAGACAGATAGACGGATGACAGATAAAGTCAGAGACAGATAGAGAGATGACAGATACAGTCAAAGACAGATAGAGGGATGACAGATACAGTCAGTGACAGATAGAGGGATGACAGATACAGTCAGAGACAGAGGGGTGACAGATACAGATAGAGGGATGACAGATACAGATAGAGAGATGACAGATACAGTCAGAGACAGACAGGATTGACAGATACAGTCAGTGAAAGATAGAGGGATGACAGATACGGTCATAGACGGATAGAGGGATGACAGATACAGTCAGAGACAGATAGAGGGATGACAGATACAGTCAGAGACAGATAGAGGGATGACAGATAAAGTCAGTGACAGATAGAGGGATGACAGATACAGTCAGAGACAGATAGAGGGATGACAGATACAGTCAGAGACAGATAGAGGGATGACAGATACAGTCAGAGACAGATAGAGAGATGACAGATACAGTCAGAGACAGATAGAGGGATGACAGATACAGTCAGAGACAGATAGAGGGATGACAAATACAGTCAGTGACAGATAGAGGGATGACAGATACAGTCAGAGACAGACAGAGACAGATAGAGGGATGACAGATACAGTCAGAGACAGATAGAGGGATGACAGATACAGTCAGAGACATATAGAGGGATGACAGATACAGTCAGAGACAGATAGAGGGATGACAGAAACAGATAGAGGGATGACAGATACAGTCAGAGACAGAGGGGTGACAGATACAGATAGAGGGATGACAGATACAGATAGAGAGATGACAGATACAGTCAGAGACAGACAGGGTTGACAGATACAGTCAGTGAAAGATAGAGGGATGACAGAGACAGATAGATGGATGACAGATACAGTCAGAGACAGATAGAGGGATGACAGATACAGTCAGAGACAGATAGAGGGATGACACATACAGTCAGAGACAGATAGAGGGATGACAGAGACAGATAGAGGGATGACAGATACAGTCAGTGACAGATAGAGGGATGACAGATACAGTCAGAGGCAGACAGAGACAGATAGAGGGATGACAGATACAGTCAGAGACAGACAGAGGGATGACAGATGCAGTCAGTGACAGATAGAGGGATGACAGATACAGTCAGAGAAAGATAGAGTGATGACAGATACAGTCAGAGACAGATAGAGAGATGACAGATACAGTCAGAGACAGACAGAGGGATGAAAGATACAGTCAGAGACAGACAGAGAGATGACAGATACAATCAGAGACAGACAGAGGGATGACAGATACAGTCAGAGACATATAGAGGGATGACAGATACAGTCAGAGACAGATAGAGGGATGACAGATACAGTCAGTGAAAGATAGAGGGATGACAGAGACAGATAGAGGGATGACAGATACAGTCAGAGACAGATAGAGGGATGACAGATACAGTCAGAGACAGATAGAGGGATGACAGATACAGTCAGAGACAGATAGAGGGATGACAGATACAGTCAGTGACAGATAGAGGGATGACAGATACAGTCAGAGGCAGACAGAGACAGATAGAGGGATGACAGAGAAGGATAGAGGGATGACAGATACAGTCAGAGACAGATAGAGGGATGACAGATACAGTCAGAGACAGATAGAGGGATGACAGAAACAGATAGAGGGATGACAGAGAAGGATAGAGGGATGACAGATACAGTCAGAGACATATAGAGGGATGACAGATACAGTCAGAGACAGATAGAGGGATGACAGAAACAGATAGAGGGATGACAGATACAGTCAGAGACAGAGGGGTGACAGATACAGATAGAGGGATGACAGATACAGATAGAGAGATGACAGATACAGTCAGAGACAGACAGGGTTGACAGATACAGTCAGTGAAAGATAGAGGGATGACAGAGACAGATAGAGGGATGACAGATACAGTCAGAGACAGATAGAGGGATGACAGATACAGTCAGAGACAGATAGAGAGATGACAGATACAGTCAGAGACAGATAGAGGGATGACAGATACAGTCAGTGACAGATAGAGGGATGACACATACAGTCAAAGACAGATAGAGGGATGACAGAGACAGATAGATGGATGACAGATACAGTCAGAGACAGAGGGATGACAGATACAAATAGAGGGATGACAGATACAGTCAGAGACAGATAGAGGGATTACAGAGACAGATAGAGGGATGACAGATGCAGTCAGTGACAGATAGAGGGATGACAGATACAGTCAGAGACAGATAGAGGTATGACAGATACAGTCAGAGACAGAGGGGTGACAGATACAGATAGAGGGATGACAGATACAGATAGAGAGATGACAGATACAGTCAGAGACAGACAGGGTTGACAGATACAGTCAGTGACAGATAGAGGGTTGACAGATACAGTCAGAGACAGAGGGATGAAAGATACAAATAGAGGGATGACAGATACAGTCAGATACAGATAGAGGGACGACAGAGACAGATAGAGGGATGACAGATACAGTCAGAGACAGAGGGGTGACAGATACAGATAGAGGGATGACAGATACAGATAGAGAGATGACAGATACAGTCAGAGACAGACAGGGTTGACAGATACAGTCAGTGACAGATAGAGGGATGACAGATACAGTCAGTGACAGATAGAGGGATGACAGATACAGTCAGTGACAGATAGAGGGATGACAGATACAGTCAGTGACAGAGGGATGACAGATAGAGGGATGATAGATACAGTCAATGACAGATAGAGGGATGACAGAGACATATAGAGGGATGACAGATAAAGTCAGAGACAGATATAGGGATGATATATACAGTCAAAAACAGATAGAGGGATGACATATACAGTCAGTGATGGATAGAGGGATGACCGAGACAGATAGAGAGATGACAGATACAGATAGAGGGATGACAGATACAGTCTGTGACAGATAGAGGGATGACAGATACAGTCAGAGATGGATAGAGAGATGACAGATACAGTCAGAGACAGATAGAGGGATGACAGATACAGTCAGAGACAGATAGAGGGATGACAGATACAGTCAGTGACAGATAGAGGGATGACAGATACAGTCTGAGACAGATAGAGGGATGACAGATACAGTCAGAGACAGATAGAGGGATGACAGATACATTGAGAGACAGATAGAGGGATGACAGATAGTCAGAGACAGATAGAGGGATGACAGATAGTCAGAGACAGATAGAGAGATGACAGATACAGTCAAAGACAGATAGAGGGATGACACATACAGTCAGTGACAGATAGAGAGATGACAGATACAGTCAGAGACAGAGGTGTGACAGATACAGATAGAGGGATGACAGATACAGATAGAGAGATGACAGATACAGTCAGAGACAGACAGGGTTGACAGATACAGTCAGTGAAAGATAGAGGGATGACAGATACAGATAGAGGGATGACAGATACAGTCAGAGACAGATAGAGGGATGACAGATACAGTCAGTGACAGATAGAGGGATGACAGATACAGACAGAGACAGATAGAGAGATGACAGATACAGTCAGAGACAGACAGAGGGATGACAGATACAGTCAGTGACAGATAGAGGGATGACAGATACAGTCAGTGACAGAGGGATGACAGACAGAGGGATGATAGATACAGTCAAAAACAGATAGAGGGATGACATATACAGTCAGTGATGGATAGAGGGATGACCGAGACAGATAGAGAGATGACAGATACAGATAGAGGGATGACAGATACAGTCTGTGACAGATAGAGGGATGACAGATACAGTCAGAGATGGATAGAGAGATGACAGATACAGTCAGAGACAGATTGAGGGATGACAGATACAGTCAGAGACAGATAGAGGGATGACAGATACAGTCTGAGACAGATAGAGGGATGACAGATACATTGAGAGACAGATAGAGGGATGACAGATACATTGAGAGACAGATAGAGGGATGACAGATAGTCAGAGACAGATAGAGAGATGACAGATACAGTCAAAGACAGATAGAGGGATGACAGATACAGTCAGTGACAGATAGAGGGATGACAGATACAGTCAGAGACGGATAGAGGGATGACAGATACAGTCAGAGACAGATAAAGGGATGACAGATACAGTCAGAGACGGATAGAGAGATGACAGATACAGTCAGAGACAGACAGAGGGATGACAGATACAGTCAGAGTCAGACAGAGAGATGACAGATACAATCAGAGACAGACAGAGGGATGACAGATACAGTCAGAGACAGATAGAGGGATGACAGATACAGTCAGAGACAGATAGAGAGATGACAGATACATTCAGATACAGATAGAGGGATGACAGATACAGTCAGAGACAGAGGGATGACAGATACAAATAGAGGGATGACAGATACAGTCAGAGACAGATAGAGGGATGACAGATACAGTCAGTGACAGATAGAGGGATGACAGATACAGTCAGAGACAGAGGGGTGACAGATACAGATAGAGGGATGACAGATACAGATAGAGAGATGACAGATACAGTCAGAGACAGACAGGGTTGACAGATACAGTCAGTGAAAGATAGAGGGATGACAGATACAGATAGAGGGATGACAGATACAGTCAGTGACAGATAGAGGGATGACAGATACAGTCAGAGACGGATAGAGGGATGACAGATACAGTCAGAGACAGATAGAGGGATGACAGATACAGTCAGAGACAGATAGAGGGATGACAGATAAAGTCAGTGACAGATAGAGGGATGACAGATACAGTCAGAGACAGATAGACGGATGACAGATAAAGTCAGAGACAGATAGAGAGATGACAGATACAGTCAAAGACAGATAGAGGGATGACAGATACAGTCAGTGACAGATAGAGGGATGACAGATACAGTCAGAGACAGAGGGGTGACAGATACAGATAGAGGGATGACAGATACAGATAGAGAGATGACAGATACAGTCAGAGACAGACAGGATTGACAGATACAGTCAGTGAAAGATAGAGGGATGACAGATACAGTCAGAGACGGATAGAGGGATGACAGATACAGTCAGAGACAGATAGAGGGATGACAGATACAGTCAGAGACAGATAGAGGGATGACAGATAAAGTCAGTGACAGATAGAGGGATGACAGATACAGTCAGAGACAGATAGAGGGATGACAGATACAGTCAGAGACAGATAGAGGGATGACAGATACAGATAGAGGGATGACAGATACAGTCTGTGACAGATAGAGGGATGACAGATACAGTCAGAGATGGATAGAGAGATGACAGATACAGTCAGAGACAGATTGAGGGATGACAGATACAGTCAGAGACAGATAGAGGGATGACAGATACAGTCTGAGACAGATAGAGGGATGACAGATACATTGAGAGACAGATAGAGGGATGACAGATACATTGAGAGACAGATAGAGGGATGACAGATAGTCAGAGACAGATAGAGAGATGACAGATACAGTCAAAGACAGATAGAGGGATGACAGATACAGTCAGTGACAGATAGAGGGATGACAGATACAGTCAGAGACGGATAGAGGGATGACAGATACAGTCAGAGACAGATAAAGGGATGACAGATACAGTCAGAGACGGATAGAGAGATGACAGATACAGTCAGAGACAGACAGAGGGATGACAGATACAGTCAGAGTCAGACAGAGAGATGACAGATACAATCAGAGACAGACAGAGGGATGACAGATACAGTCAGAGACAGATAGAGGGATGACAGATACAGTCAGAGACAGATAGAGAGATGACAGATACATTCAGATACAGATAGAGGGATGACAGATACAGTCAGAGACAGAGGGATGACAGATACAAATAGAGGGATGACAGATACAGTCAGAGACAGATAGAGGGATGACAGATACAGTCAGTGACAGATAGAGGGATGACAGATACAGTCAGAGACAGAGGGGTGACAGATACAGATAGAGGGATGACAGATACAGATAGAGAGATGACAGATACAGTCAGAGACAGACAGGGTTGACAGATACAGTCAGTGAAAGATAGAGGGATGACAGATACAGATAGAGGGATGACAGATACAGTCAGTGACAGATAGAGGGATGACAGATACAGTCAGAGACGGATAGAGGGATGACAGATACAGTCAGAGACAGATAGAGGGATGACAGATACAGTCAGAGACAGATAGAGGGATGACAGATAAAGTCAGTGACAGATAGAGGGATGACAGATACAGTCAGAGACAGATAGACGGATGACAGATAAAGTCAGAGACAGATAGAGAGATGACAGATACAGTCAAAGACAGATAGAGGGATGACAGATACAGTCAGTGACAGATAGAGGGATGACAGATACAGTCAGAGACAGAGGGGTGACAGATACAGATAGAGGGATGACAGATACAGATAGAGAGATGACAGATACAGTCAGAGACAGACAGGGTTGATAGATACAGTCAGTGACAGATAGAGGGATGACAGAGACAGATAGAGGGATGACAGATACAGTCAGAGACAGATAGAGGGATGACAGATACAGTCAGAGACAGATAGAGAGATGACAGATACAGTCAGAGACAGATAGAGGGATGACAGATACAGTCAGTGACAGATAGAGGGATGACACATACAGTCAAAGACAGATAGAGGGATGACAGAGACAGATAGATGGATGACAGATACAGTCAGAGACAGAGGGATGACAGATACAAATAGAGGGATGACAGATACAGTCAGAGACAGATAGAGGGATTACAGAGACAGATAGAGGGATGACAGATGCAGTCAGAGACAGATAGAGGGATGACAGATACAGTCAGAGACAGATAGAGGGATGACAGATACAGTCAGAGACAGAGGGGTGACAGATACAGATAGAGGGATGACAGATACAGATAGAGAGATGACAGATACAGTCAGAGACAGACAGGGTTGACAGATACAGTCAGTGACAGATAGAGGGATGACAGATACAGTCAGAGACAGAGGGATGAAAGATACAAATAGAGGGATGACAGATACAGTCAGATGACAGATAAAGGGACGACAGAGAGAGATAGAGGGATGACAGATACAGTCAGAGACAGAGGGGTGACAGATACAGATAGAGGGATGACAGAGACAGATAGAGGGATGACAGATACAGTCAGAGACAGATAGAGAGATGACAGATACATTCAGATACAGATAGAGGGATGACAGATACAGTCAGAGACAGATAGAGGGATGACAGATACAGTCAGTGACAGATAGAGGGATGACAGATACAGTCAGTGACAGAGGGATGACAGATAGAGGGATGATAGATACAGTCAATGACAGATAGAGGGATGACAGAGACATATAGAGGGATGACAGATAAAGTCAGAGACAGATATAGGGATGATATATACAGTCAAAAACAGATAGAGGGATGACATATACAGTCAGTGATGGATAGAGGGATGACCGAGACAGATAGAGAGATGACAGATACAGATAGAGGGATGACAGATACAGTCTGTGACAGATAGAGGGATGACAGATACAGTCAGAGATGGATAGAGAGATGACAGATACAGTCAGAGACAGATAGAGGGATGACAGATACAGTCAGAGACAGATAGAGGGATGACAGATACAGTCAGTGACAGATAGAGGGATGACAGATACAGTCTGAGACAGATAGAGGGATGACAGATACAGTCAGAGACAGATAGAGGGATGACAGATACATTGAGAGACAGATAGAGGGATGACAGATACATTGAGAGACAGATAGAGGGATGACAGATAGTCAGAGACAGATAGAGAGATGACAGATACAGTCAAAGACAGATAGAGGGATGACAGATACAGTCAGTGACAGATAGAGGGATGACAGATACAGTCAGAGACAGAGGGGTGACAGATACAGATAGAGGGATGACAGATACAGATAGAGAGATGACAGATATAGTCAGAGACAGACAGGGATGACAGATACAGTCAGTGAAAGATAGAGGGATGACAGATACAGATAGAGGGATGACAGATACAGTCAGAGACAGATAGAGGGATGACAGATACAGTCAGTGACAGATAGAGGGATGACAGATACAGACAGAGACAGATAGAGAGATGACAGATACAGTCAGAGACAGACAGAGGGATGACAGATACAGTCAGTGACAGATAGAGGGATGACAGATACAGTCAGTGACAGAGGGATGACAGACAGAGGGATGATAGATACAGTCAAAAACAGATAGAGGGATGACAGATACAGTCAGTGATGGATAGAGGGATGACAGATACAGTCTGAGACAGATAGAGGGATGACAGATACAACAGATAGAGGGATGACAGATACAGTCTGTGACAGATAGAGGGATGACAGATACAGTCAGAGATGGATAGAGAGATGACAGATACAGTCAGAGACAGATTGAGGGATGACAGATACAGTCAGAGACAGATAGAGGGATGACAGATACAGTCAGAGACAGATAGAGGGATGACAGATACAGATAGAGGGATGACAGAAACAGATAGAGGGATGACAGATACAGTCAGAGACAGATAGAGGGATGACACATACAGTCAGAGACAGATAGAGGGATGACAGATACAGTAGACAGATAGAGGGATGACAGATACAGTCAGTGACAGATAGAGGGATGACAGATACAGTCAGAGACGGATAGAGGGATGACAGATACAGTCAGAGACAGATAAAGGGATGACAGATACAGTCAGAGACGGATAGAGAGATGACAGATACAGTCAGAGACAGACAGAGGGATGACAGATACAGTCAGAGTCAGACAGAGAGATGACAGATACAATCAGAGACAGACAGAGGGATGACAGATACAGTCAGAGACAGATAGAGGGATGACAGATACAGTCAGAGACAGATAGAGAGATGACAGATACATTCAGATACAGATAGAGGGATGACAGATACAGTCAGAGACAGAGGGATGACAGATACAAATAGAGGGATGACAGATACAGTCAGAGACAGATAGAGGGATGACAGATACAGTCAGTGACAGATAGAGGGATGACAGATACAGTCAGAGACAGAGGGGTGACAGATACAGATAGAGGGATGACAGATACAGATAGAGAGATGACAGATACAGTCAGAGACAGACAGGGTTGACAGATACAGTCAGTGAAAGATAGAGGGATGACAGATACAGATAGAGGGATGACAGATACAGTCAGTGACAGATAGAGGGATGACAGATACAGTCAGAGACGGATAGAGGGATGACAGATACAGTCAGAGACAGATAGAGGGATGACAGATACAGTCAGAGACAGATAGAGGGATGACAGATAAAGTCAGTGACAGATAGAGGGATGACAGATACAGTCAGAGACAGATAGACGGATGACAGATAAAGTCAGAGACAGATAGAGAGATGACAGATACAGTCAAAGACAGATAGAGGGATGACAGATACAGTCAGTGACAGATAGAGGGATGACAGATACAGTCAGAGACAGAGGGGTGACAGATACAGATAGAGGGATGACAGATACAGATAGAGAGATGACAGATACAGTCAGAGACAGACAGGATTGACAGATACAGTCAGTGAAAGATAGAGGGATGACAGATACAGTCAGAGACGGATAGAGGGATGACAGATACAGTCAGAGACAGATAGAGGGATGACAGATACAGTCAGAGACAGATAGAGGGATGACAGATACAGATAGAGGGATGACAGATACAGTCTGTGACAGATAGAGGGATGACAGATACAGTCAGAGATGGATAGAGAGATGACAGATACAGTCAGAGACAGATTGAGGGATGACAGATACAGTCAGAGACAGATAGAGGGATGACAGATACAGTCTGAGACAGATAGAGGGATGACAGATACATTGAGAGACAGATAGAGGGATGACAGATACATTGAGAGACAGATAGAGGGATGACAGATAGTCAGAGACAGATAGAGAGATGACAGATACAGTCAAAGACAGATAGAGGGATGACAGATACAGTCAGTGACAGATAGAGGGATGACAGATACAGTCAGAGACGGATAGAGGGATGACAGATACAGTCAGAGACAGATAAAGGGATGACAGATACAGTCAGAGACGGATAGAGAGATGACAGATACAGTCAGAGACAGACAGAGGGATGACAGATACAGTCAGAGTCAGACAGAGAGATGACAGATACAATCAGAGACAGACAGAGGGATGACAGATACAGTCAGAGACAGATAGAGGGATGACAGATACAGTCAGAGACAGATAGAGAGATGACAGATACATTCAGATACAGATAGAGGGATGACAGATACAGTCAGAGACAGAGGGATGACAGATACAAATAGAGGGATGACAGATACAGTCAGAGACAGATAGAGGGATGACAGATACAGTCAGTGACAGATAGAGGGATGACAGATACAGTCAGAGACAGAGGGGTGACAGATACAGATAGAGGGATGACAGATACAGATAGAGAGATGACAGATACAGTCAGAGACAGACAGGGTTGACAGATACAGTCAGTGAAAGATAGAGGGATGACAGATACAGATAGAGGGATGACAGATACAGTCAGTGACAGATAGAGGGATGACAGATACAGTCAGAGACGGATAGAGGGATGACAGATACAGTCAGAGACAGATAGAGGGATGACAGATACAGTCAGAGACAGATAGAGGGATGACAGATAAAGTCAGTGACAGATAGAGGGATGACAGATACAGTCAGAGACAGATAGACGGATGACAGATAAAGTCAGAGACAGATAGAGAGATGACAGATACAGTCAAAGACAGATAGAGGGATGACAGATACAGTCAGTGACAGATAGAGGGATGACAGATACAGTCAGAGACAGAGGGGTGACAGATACAGATAGAGGGATGACAGATACAGATAGAGAGATGACAGATACAGTCAGAGACAGACAGGATTGACAGATACAGTCAGTGAAAGATAGAGGGATGACAGATACAGTCAGAGACGGATAGAGGGATGACAGATACAGTCAGAGACAGATAGAGGGATGACAGATACAGTCAGAGACAGATAGAGGGATGACAGATAAAGTCAGTGATAGATAGAGGGATGACAGATACAGTCAGAGACAGATAGAGGGATGACAGATACAGTCAGAGACAGATAGAGGGATGACAGATACAGATAGAGGGATGACAGATACAGTCTGTGACAGATAGAGGGATGACAGATACAGTCAGAGATGGATAGAGAGATGACAGATACAGTCAGAGACAGATTGAGGGATGACAGATACAGTCAGAGACAGATAGAGGGATGACAGATACAGTCTGAGACAGATAGAGGGATGACAGATACATTGAGAGACAGATAGAGGGATGACAGATACATTGAGAGACAGATAGAGGGATGACAGATAGTCAGAGACAGATAGAGAGATGACAGATACAGTCAAAGACAGATAGAGGGATGACAGATACAGTCAGTGACAGATAGAGGGATGACAGATACAGTCAGAGACGGATAGAGGGATGACAGATACAGTCAGAGACAGATAAAGGGATGACAGATACAGTCAGAGACGGATAGAGAGATGACAGATACAGTCAGAGACAGACAGAGGGATGACAGATACAGTCAGAGTCAGACAGAGAGATGACAGATACAATCAGAGACAGACAGAGGGATGACAGATACAGTCAGAGACAGATAGAGGGATGACAGATACAGTCAGAGACAGATAGAGAGATGACAGATACATTCAGATACAGATAGAGGGATGACAGATACAGTCAGAGACAGAGGGATGACAGATACAAATAGAGGGATGACAGATACAGTCAGAGACAGATAGAGGGATGACAGATACAGTCAGAGACAGATAGAGGGATGACAGATACAGTCAGAGACAGATAGAGAGATGACAGATACAGTCAGTGACAGATAGAGGGATGACAGATACAGTCAGATACAGATAGAGGGATGACAGAGACAGATAAAGGGATGACAGATACGGTCAGAGACAGAGGGATGACAGATACAAATAGAGGGATGACAGATACAGTCAGAGACAGATAGAGGGATTACAGAGACAGATAGAGGGATGACAGATACAGTCAGATACAGATAGAGGGATGACAGATACAGATAGAGAGATGACAGATACAGTCAGAGACAGAGGGGTGACAGATACAGATAGAGGGGTGACAGATACAGATAGAGAGATGACAGATACAGTCAGAGACAGACAGGGTTGACAGATACAGTCAGTGACAGATAGAGGGATGACAGATACAGTCAGTGACAGAGGGTTGACAGATAGAGGGATGACAGATACAGTCAATGACAGATAGAGGGATGACAGAGACAGATAGAGGGATGACAGATACAGTCAGTGACAGATAGAGGGATGACAGATACAGTCAGAGGCAGATAGAGGGATGACAGATACAGTGAGAGACAGACAGAGGGATGACAGATACAGTCAGAGACAGATAGAGAGATGACAGATACAGTCAGAGACAGATAGAGAGATGACAGATACAGTCAGAGACAGATAGAGAGATGACAGATACAGTCAGATACAGATAGAGGGATGACAGATACAGTCAGAGACAGAGGGATGACAGATACAAATAGAGGGATGACAGATACAGTCAGAGACAGATAGAGGGATGACAGAGACAGATAGAGGGATGACATATACAGTCAGAGACAGACAGAGGGATGACATATGCAGTCAGTGACAGATAGAGGGATGACAGATACAGTCAGAGACAGATAGAGTGATGACAGATACAGTCAGAGACAGATAGAGAGATGACAGATACAGTCAGAGACAGACAGAGGGATGAAAGATACAGTCAGAGACAGACAGAGAGATGACAGATACAATCAGAGACAGACAGAGGGATGACAGATACAGTCAGAGACATATAGAGGGATGACAGATACAGTCAGAGACAGATAGAGGGATGACAGATACAGTCAGTGAAAGATAGAGGGATGACAGAGACAGTCAGAGGGATGACAGTTGCAGTCAGAGACAGATAGAGTGATGACAGATACAGTCAGAGACAGATAGAGGGATGACAGATACAGTCAGAGACATATAGAGGGATGACAGATACAGTCAGAGACAGATAGAGGGATGACAGAAACAGATAGAGGATGACAGAGAAGGATAGAGGGATGACAGATACAGTCAGAGACATATAGAGGGATGACAGATACAGTCAGAGACAGATAGAGGGATGACAGAAACAGATAGAGGGATGACAGATACAGTCAGAGACAGAGGGGTGACAGATACAGATAGAGGGATGACAGATACAGATAGAGAGATGACAGATACAGTCAGAGACAGACAGGGTTGATAGATACAGTCAGTGACAGATAGAGGGATGACAGATACAGTCAGTGAAAGATAGAGGGATGACAGAGACAGACAGAGGGATGACAGATGCAGTCAGTGACAGATAGAGGGATGACTGATACAGTCAGAGACAGATAGAGGGATGACAGATACATTCAGTGACAGATAGAGGGATGACAGATACAGTCAGAGGCAGACAGAGACAGATAGAGGGATGACAGGGACAGATAGAGGGATGACAGATACAGTCAGAGACAGACAGAGGGATGACAGATGCAGTCAGTGACAGATAGAGGGATGACAGATACAGTCAGAGACAGATAGAGTGATGACAGATACAGTCAGAGACAGATAGAGAGATGACGGATACAGTCAGAGACAGACAGAGGGATGAAAGATACAGTCAGAGACAGACAGAGAGATGACCGATACAATCAGAGACAGACAGAGGGATGACAGATAGAGTCAGAGACATATAGAGGGATGACAGATACAGTCAGAGACAGATAGAGGGATGACAGATACAGTCAGTGAAAGATAGAGGGATGACAGAGACAGATAGAGAGATGACAGATACAGTCAGATACAGATAGAGGGATGACAGAGACAGATAGAGGGATGCCAGATACAGTCAGTGACAGATGGAGGGATGACATATACAGTCAGAGGCAGACAGAGACAGATAGAGGGATGACAGATACAGTCAGAGACAGACAGAGGGATGACAGATACAGTCAGAGACAGACAGAGGGATGACAGATACAATCAGAGACAGACAGAGGGATGACAGATACAGTCAGAGACAGATAGAGGGATGACAAATACAGTCAGTGAAAGATAGAGGGATGACAGAGACAGATAGAGGGATGACAGATACAGTCAGAGACAGATAGAGAGATGACATATACAGTCAGATACAGATAGAGGGATGACAGAGACAGATAGAGGGATGCCAGATACAGTCAGTAACAGATGGAGGGATGACATATATAGTCAGAGGCAGACAGAGACAGATAGAGGGATGACAGATAAAGTCAGAGACAGATAAAGGGATGACAGATAAAGTCAGAGACAGATAGAGAGATGATAGATACAGTCAAAGACAGATAGAGGGACGACAGATACAGTCAGTGACAGATAGAGGGATGACAGATACAGTCAATGACAGATAGAGAGATGACAGATACAGTCAGAGACAGATAGAGAGATGACAGATACAGTCAGATACAGATAGAGGGATGACAGAGACAGATAGAGGGATGCCAGATACAGTCAGTGACAGATGGAGAGATGACATATACAGTCAGAGGCAGAGAGAGACAGATAGAGGGATGACAGAGACAGATAGAGGGATGACAGATACAGTCAGAGACAGAGGGATGACAGATACAAATAGAGGGATGACAGATACAGTCAGAGACAGATAGAGGGATGACAGAGACAGATAGAGGGATGACAGATACAGTCAGAGACAGACAGAGGGATGACAGATGCAGTCAGTGACAGATAGAGGGATGACAGATACAGTCAGAGACAGATAGAGAGATGACAGATACAGTCAGAGACAGACAGAGGGATGAAAGATACAGTCAGAGACAGACAGAGAGATGACCGATACAATCAGAGACAGACAGAGGGATGACAGATACAGTCAGAGACATATAGAGGGATGACAGATACAGTCAGAGACTGATAGAGGGATGACAGATACAGTCAGTGAAAGATAGAGGGATGACAGAGACAGATAGAGGGATGACAGATACAGTCAGAGACAGATAGAGGGATGACAGATACAGTCAGAGGCAGACAGAGACAGATAGAGGGATGACAGAGAAGGATAGAGGGATGACAGATACAGTCAGAGACATATAGAGGGATGACAGATACAGTCAGAGACAGATAGAGGGATGACAGAAACAGATAGAGGGATGACAGAGAAGGATAGAGGGATGACAGATACAGTCAGAGACATATAGAGGGATGACAGATACAGTCAGAGACAGATAGAGGGATGACAGAAACAGATAGAGGGATGACAGATACAGTCAGAGACAGAGGGGTGACAGATACAGATAGAGGGATGACAGATACAGATAGAGAGATGACAGATACAGTCAGAGACAGACAGTGTGGACAGATGCAGTCAGTGACAGATAGAGGGATGACAGATAGAGTCAGTGAAAGATAGAGGGATGACAGAGACAGATAGAGGGATGACAGATACAGTCAGAGACAGATAGAGGGATGAAAGATACAGTCAGAGACAGATAGAGGGGTGACAGATACAGTCAGAGACAGAGGGATGACAGATACAAATAGAGGGATGACAGATACAGTCAGAGACAGATAGAGGGATTACAGAGACAGATAGAGGGATGAAAGATACAGTCAGATACAGATAGAGGAATGACAGATACAGATAGAGAGATGACAGATACAGTCAGAGACAGAGGGGTGACAGATAGAGATAGAGGGGTGACAGATACAGATAGAGAGATGACAGATACAGTCAGAGACAGACAGGGTTGACAGATACAGTCAGTGACAGATAGAGGGATGACAGATACAGTCAGTGACAGAGGGTTGACAGATAGAGGGATGACAGATACAGTCAATGACAGATAGAGGGATGACAGAGACAGATAGAGGGATGACAGATACAGTCAGTGACAGATAGAGGGATGACAGATACAGTCAGAGACAGATAGAGGGATGACAGATACAGTGAGAGACAGACAGAGGGATGACAGATACAGTCAGATACAGATAGAGGGATGACAGAGACAGATAGAGGGATGCCAGATACAGTCAGTGACAGATGGAGAGATGACATATACAGTCAGAGGCAGAGAGAGACAGATAGAGGGATGACAGAGACAGATAGAGGGATGACAGATACAGTCAGAGACAGAGGGATGACAGATACAAATAGAGGGATGACAGATACAGTCAGAGACAGATAGAGGGATGACAGAGACAGATAGAGGGATGACAGATACAGTCAGAGACAGACAGAGGGATGACAGATGCAGTCAGTGACAGATAGAGGGATGACAGATACAGTCAGAGACAGATAGAGAGATGACAGATACAGTCAGAGACAGACAGAGGGATGAAAGATACAGTCAGAGACAGACAGAGAGATGACCGATACAATCAGAGACAGACAGAGGGATGACAGATACAGTCAGAGACATATAGAGGGATGACAGATACAGTCAGAGACTGATAGAGGGATGACAGATACAGTCAGTGAAAGATAGAGGGATGACAGAGACAGATAGAGGGATGACAGATACAGTCAGAGACAGATAGAGGGATGACAGATACAGTCAGAGGCAGACAGAGACAGATAGAGGGATGACAGAGAAGGATAGAGGGATGACAGATACAGTCAGAGACATATAGAGGGATGACAGATACAGTCAGAGACAGATAGAGGGATGACAGAAACAGATAGAGGGATGACAGAGAAGGATAGAGGGATGACAGATACAGTCAGAGACATATAGAGGGATGACAGATACAGTCAGAGACAGATAGAGGGATGACAGAAACAGATAGAGGGATGACAGATACAGTCAGAGACAGAGGGGTGACAGATACAGATAGAGGGATGACAGATACAGATAGAGAGATGACAGATACAGTCAGAGACAGACAGTGTGGACAGATGCAGTCAGTGACAGATAGAGGGATGACAGATAGAGTCAGTGAAAGATAGAGGGATGACAGAGACAGATAGAGGGATGACAGATACAGTCAGAGACAGATAGAGGGATGAAAGATACAGTCAGAGACAGATAGAGAGATGACAGATACAGTCAGAGACAGATAGAGGGATGACAGATACAGTCAGTGACAGATAGATGGATGACAGATACAGTCAAAGACAGATAGAGGGATTACAGAGACAGATAGATGGATGACAGATACAGTCAGAGACAGAGGGATGACAGATACAAATAGAGGGATGACAGATACAGTCAGATACAGATAGAGGGATGACAGATACAGTCAGAGACAGATAGAGGGATGACAGAGACAGATAGAGGGATGACAGATACAGTCAGATACAGATAGAGGGATGACAGATACAGATAGAGAGATGACAGATACAGTCAGAGACAGAGGGGTGACAGATACAGATAGAGGGGTGACAGATACAGATAGAGAGATGACAGATACAGTCAGAGACAGACAGGGTTGACAGATACAGTCAGTGACAGATAGAGGGATGACAGATACAGTCAGTGACAGAGGGTTGACAGATAGAGGGATGACAGACACAGTCAATGACAGATAGAGGGATGACAGAGACAGATAGAGGGATGACAGATACAGTCAGTGACAGATAGAGGGATGACAGATACAGTCAGAGGCAGATAGAGGGATGACAGATACAGTGAGAGACAGACAGAGGGATGACAGATACAGTCAGAGACAGATAGAGAGATGACAGATACAGTCAGAGACAGATAGAGAGATGACAGATACAGTCAGAGACAGATAGAGAGATGACAGATACAGTCAGATACAGATAGAGGGATGACAGATACAGTCAGAGACAGAGGGATGACAGATACAAATAGAGGGATGACAGATACAGTCAGAGACAGATAGAGGGATGACAGAGACAGATAGAGGGATGACAGATACAGTCAGAGACAGACAGAGGGATGACATATGCAGTCAGTGACAGATAGAGGGATGACAGATACAGTCAGAGACAGATAGAGTGATGACAGATACAGTCAGAGACAGATAGAGAGATGACAGATACAGTCAGAGACAGACAGAGGGATGAAAGATACAGTCAGAGACAGACAGAGAGATGACAGATACAATCAGAGACAGACAGAGGGATGACAGATACAGTCAGAGACATATAGAGGGATGACAGATACAGTCAGAGACAGATAGAGGGATGACAGATACAGTCAGTGAAAGATAGAGGGATGACAGAGACAGTCAGAGGCAGACAGAGACAGATAGAGGGATGACAGAGAAGGATAGAGGGATGACAGATACAGTCAGAGACATATAGAGGGATGACAGATACAGTCAGAGACAGATAGAGGGATGACAGAAACAGATAGAGGGATGACAGAGAAGGATAGAGGGATGACAGATACAGTCAGAGACATATAGAGGGATGACAGATACAGTCAGAGACAGATAGAGGGATGACAGAAACAGATAGAGGGATGACAGATACAGTCAGAGACAGAGGGGTGACAGATACAGATAGAGGGATGACAGATACAGATAGAGAGATGACAGATACAGTCAGAGACAGACAGGGTTGATAGATACAGTCAGTGACAGATAGAGGGATGACAGATACAGTCAGTGAAAGATAGAGGGATTACAGAGACAGATAGAGGGATGACAGATACAGTCAGAGACAGATAGAGGGATGACAGATACAGTCAGAGACAGATAGAGAGATGACAGATACAGTCAGTGACAGATAGAGGGATGACAGATACAGTCAGTGACAGATAGAGGGATGACACATACAGTCAAAGACAGATAGAGGGATGACAGAGACAGATAGATGGATGACAGATACAGTCAGAGACAGAGGGATGACAGATACAAATAGAGGGATGACAGATACAGTCAGAGACAGATAGAGGGATTACAGAGACAGATAGAGGGATGAAAGATACAGTCAGATACAGATAGAGGAATGACAGATACAGATAGAGAGATGACAGATACAGTCAGAGACAGAGGGGTGACAGATAGAGATAGAGGGGTGACAGATACAGATAGAGAGATGACAGATACAGTCAGAGACAGACAGGGTTGACAGATACAGTCAGTGACAGATAGAGGGATGACAGATACAGTCAGTGACAGAGGGTTGACAGATAGAGGGATGACAGATACAGTCAATGACAGATAGAGGGATGACAGAGACAGATAGAGGGATGACAGATACAGTCAGTGACAGATAGAGGGATGACAGATACAGTCAGAGACAGATAGAGGGATGACAGATACAGTGAGAGACAGACAGAGGGATGACAGATACAGTCAGAGACAGATAGAGAGATGACAGATATAATCAGAGACAGATAGAGGGATGACAGATACAGTCAGAGACGGATAGAGAGATGACAGATACAGTCAGAGACAGATAGAGGGGTGACAGAGACAGATAGAGGGATGACAGATAAAGTCAGAGACAGATAGAGGGATGATAGATACAGTCAAAGACAGATAGAGGGATGACAGATACAGTCAGTGATGGATAGAGGGATGACCGAGACAGATAGAGAGATGACAGATACAGATAGAGGGATGACAGATACAGTCAGTGACAGATAGAGGGATGACAGATACAGTCAGAGACGGATAGAGAGATGACAGATACAGTCAGAGACAGATAGAGAGATGACAGATACAGTCAGATACAGATAGAGGGATGACAGAGACAGATAGAGGGATGACAGATACAGTCAGAGACAGAGGGATGACAGATACAAATAGAGGGATGACAGATACAGTCAGAGACAGATAGAGGGATGACAGAGACAGATAGAGGGATGACAGATACAGTCAGATACAGATAGAGGGATGACAGATACAGATAGAGAGATGACAGATACAGTCAGATACAGATAGAGGGATGACAGATACAGATAGAGAGATGACAGATACAGTCAGAGACAGAGGGGTGACAGATAAGGATAGAGAGATGACAGATACAATCAAAGACAGATAGAGGGATGACACATACAGTCAGAGGCAGACAGAGACAGATAGAGGGATGACAGAGACAGTCAGAGACAGAGGGATGACAGATACAAATAGAGGGATGACAGATACAGTCAGAGACAGATAGAGGGATGACAGAGACAGATAGAGGGATGACAGATACAGTCAGATACAGATAGAGGGATGACAGATACAGATAGAGAGATGACAGATACAGTCAGATACAGATAGAGGGATGACAGATACAGATAGAGAGATGACAGATACAGTCAGAGACAGAGGGGTGACAGATACAGATAGAGAGATGACAGGTACAGTCAAAGACAGATAGAGGGATGACACATACAGTCAGAGGCAGACAGAGAGAGATAGAGGGATGACAGAGACAGATAGAGGGATGACAGATACAGTCAGAGACAGACAGAGGGATGACAGATGCAGTCAGTGACAGATAGAGGGATGACAGATACAGATACAGTCAGAGACAGACAGAGGGATGACAGATACAGTCAGAGACAGACAGAGAGATGACAGATACAATCAGAGACAGACAGAGGGATGACAGATGCAGTCAGTGAAAGATAGAGGGATGCCAGATACAGTCAGAGGCAGACAGAGACAGATAGAGGGATGACAGAGACAGATAGAGGGATGACAGATACAGTCAGAGACAGACAGAGGGATGACAGATACAGTCAGAGACAGACAGAGGGATGACAGATGCAGTCAGTGACAGATAGAGGGATGACTGATACAGTCAGAGACAGATAGAGGGATGACAGATACATTCAGTGACAGATAGAGGGATGACAGATCCAATCAGTGAAAGATAGAGGGATGACAGATACAGTCAGAGGCAGATAGAGGGATTACAGAGACAGATAGAGGGATGAAAGATACAGTCAGATACAGATAGAGGAATGACAGATACAGATAGAGAGATGACAGATACAGTCAGAGACAGAGGGGTGACAGATAGAGATAGAGGGGTGACAGATACAGATAGAGAGATGACAGATACAGTCAGAGACAGACAGGGTTGACAGATACAGTCAGTGACAGATAGAGGGATGACAGATACAGTCAGTGACAGAGGGTTGACAGATAGATGGATGACAGATACAGTCAATGACAGATAGAGGGATGACAGAGACAGATAGAGGGATGACAGATACAGTCAGTGACAGATAGAGGGATGACAGATACAGTCAGAGACAGATAGAGGGATGACAGATACAGTGAGAGACAGACAGAGGGATGACAGATACAGTCAGAGACAGATAGAGAGATGACAGATATAATCAGAGACAGATAGAGGGATGACAGATACAGTCAGAGACGGATAGAGAGATGACAGATACAGTCAGAGACAGATAGAGGGGTGACAGAGACAGATAGAGGGATGACAGATAAAGTCAGAGACAGATAGAGGGATGATAGATACAGTCAAAGACAGATAGAGGGATGACAGATACAGTCAGTGATGGATAGAGGGATGACCGAGACAGATAGAGAGATGACAGATACAGATAGAGGGATGACAGATACAGTCAGTGACAGATAGAGGGATGACAGATACAGTCAGAGACGGATAGAGAGATGACAGATACAGTCAGAGACAGATAGAGAGATGACAGATACAGTCAGATACAGATAGAGGGATGACAGAGACAGATAGAGGGATGACAGATACAGTCAGAGACAGAGGGATGACAGATACAAATAGAGGGATGACAGATACAGTCAGAGACAGATAGAGGGATGACAGAGACAGATAGAGGGATGACAGATACAGTCAGATACAGATAGAGGGATGACAGATACAGATAGAGAGATGACAGATACAGTCAGATACAGATAGAGGGATGACAGATACAGATAGAGAGATGACAGATACAGTCAGAGACAGAGGGGTGACAGATAAGGATAGAGAGATGACAGATACAATCAAAGACAGATAGAGGGATGACACATACAGTCAGAGGCAGACAGAGACAGATAGAGGGATGACAGAGACAGTCAGAGACAGAGGGATGACAGATACAAATAGAGGGATGACAGATACAGTCAGAGACAGAGGGGTGACAGATACAGATAGAGAGATGACAGATACAGTCAAAGACAGATAGAGGGATGACACATACAGTCAGAGGCAGACAGAGAGAGATAGAGGGATGACAGAGACAGATAGAGGGATGACAGATACAGTCAGAGACAGACAGAGGGATGACAGATGCAGTCAGTGACAGATAGAGGGATGACAGATACAGATACAGTCAGAGACAGACAGAGGGATGACAGATACAGTCAGAGACAGACAGAGAGATGACAGATACAATCAGAGACAGACAGAGGGATGACAGATACAGTCAGAGACATATAGAGGGATGACAGATACAGTCAGAGACAGATAGAGGGATGACAGATACAGTCAGTGAAAGATAGAGGGATGCCAGATACAGTCAGAGGCAGACAGAGACAGATAGAGGGATGACAGAGACAGATAGAGGGATGACAGATACAGTCAGAGACAGACAGAGGGATGACAGATACAGTCAGAGACAGACAGAGGGATGACAGATGCAGTCAGTGACAGATAGAGGGATGACTGATACAGTCAGAGACAGATAGAGGGATGACAGATACATTCAGTGACAGATAGAGGGATGACAGATACAGTCAGAGGCAGACAGAGACAGATAGAGGGATGACAGGGACAGATAGAGGGATGACAGATACAGTCAGAGACAGACAGAGGGATGATAGATGCAGTCAGTGACAGATAGAGGGATGACAGATACAGTCAGAGACAGATAGAGTGATGACAGATACAGTCAGAGACAGATAGAGAGATGACGGATACAGTCAGAGACAGACAGAGGGATGAAAGATACAGTCAGAGACAGACAGAGAGATGACCGATACAATCAGAGACAGACAGAGGGATGACAGATACAGTCAGAGACATATAGAGGGATGACAGATACAGTCAGAGACATATAGAGGGATGACAGATACAGTCAGTGAAAGATAGAGGGATGACAGAGACAGATAGAGAGATGACAGATACAGTCAGATACAGATAGAGGGATGACAGAGACAGATAGAGGGATGCCAGATACAGTCAGTGACAGATGGAGGGATGACATATACAGTCAGAGGCAGACAGAGACAGATAGAGGGATGACAGATACAGTCAGAGACAGACAGAGGGATGACAGATACAGTCAGAGACAGACAGAGGGATGACAGATACAATCAGAGACAGACAGAGGGATGACAGATACAGTCAGAGACATATAGAGGGATGACAGATACAGTCAGAGACAGATAGAGGGATGACAAATACAGTCAGTGAAAGATAGAGGGATGACAGAGACAGATAGAGGGATGACAGATACAGTCAGAGACAGATAGAGAGATGACATATACAGTCAGATACAGATAGAGGGATGACAGAGACAGATAGAGGGATGCCAGATACAGTCAGTAACAGATGGAGGGATGACATATATAGTCAGAGGCAGACAGAGACAGATAGAGGGATGACAGATAAAGTCAGAGACAGATAAAGGGATGACAGATAAAGTCAGAGACAGATAGAGAGATGATAGATACAGTCAAAGACAGATAGAGGGACGACAGATACAGTCAGTGACAGATAGAGGGATGACAGATACAGTCAATGACAGATAGAGAGATGACAGATACAGTCAGAGACAGATAGAGAGATGACAGATACAGTCAGATACAGATAGAGGGATGACAGAGACAGATAGAGGGATGCCAGATACAGTCAGTGACAGATGGAGAGATGACATATACAGTCAGAGGCAGAGAGAGACAGATAGAGGGATGACAGAGACAGATAGAGGGATGACAGATACAGTCAGAGACAGAGGGATGACAGATACAAATAGAGGGATGACAGATACAGTCAGAGACAGATAGAGGGATGACAGAGACAGATAGAGGGATGACAGATACAGTCAGAGACAGACAGAGGGATGACAGATGCAGTCAGTGACAGATAGAGGGATGACAGATACAGTCAGAGACAGATAGAGAGATGACAGATACAGTCAGAGACAGACAGAGGGATGAAAGATACAGTCAGAGACAGACAGGGAGATGACCGATACAATCAGAGACAGACAGAGGGATGACAGATACAGTCAGAGACATATAGAGGGATGACAGATACAGTCAGAGACTGATAGAGGGATGACAGATACAGTCAGTGAAAGATAGAGGGATGACAGAGACAGATAGAGGGATGACAGATACAGTCAGAGACAGATAGAGGGATGACAGATACAGTCAGAGGCAGACAGAGACAGATAGAGGGATGACAGAGAAGGATAGAGGGATGACAGATACAGTCAGAGACATATAGAGGGATGACAGATACAGTCAGAGACAGATAGAGGGATGACAGAAACAGATAGAGGGATGACAGAGAAGGATAGAGGGATGACAGATACAGTCAGAGACATATAGAGGGATGACAGATACAGTCAGAGACAGATAGAGGGATGACAGAAACAGATAGAGGGATGACAGATACAGTCAGAGACAGAGGGGTGACAGATACAGATAGAGGGATGACAGATACAGATAGAGAGATGACAGATACAGTCAGAGACAGACAGGGTTGACAGATGCAGTCAGTGACAGATAGAGGGATGACAGATAGAGTCAGTGAAAGATAGAGGGATGACAGAGACAGATAGAGGGATGACAGATACAGTCAGAGACAGATAGAGGGATGAAAGATACAGTCAGAGACAGATAGAGAGATGACAGATACAGTCAGAGACAGATAGAGGGATGACAGATACAGTCAGTGACAGATAGATGGATGACAGATACAGTCAAAGACAGATAGAGGGATTACAGAGACAGATAGATGGATGACAGATACAGTCAGAGACAGAGGGATGACAGATACAAATAGAGGGATGACAGATACAGTCAGATACAGATAGAGGGATGACAGATACAGTAAGAGACAGATAGAGGGATGACAGAGACAGATAGAGGGATGACAGATACAGTCAGATACAGATAGAGGGATGACAGATACAGATAGAGAGATGACAGATACAGTCAGAGACAGAGGGTTGACAGATACGGATAGAGGGGTGACAGATACAGATAGAGAGATGACAGATACAGTCAGAGACAGACAGGGTTGACAGATACAGTCAGTGACAGATAGAGGGATGACAGATACAGTCAGTGACAGAGGGTTGACAGATAGAGGGATGACAGATACAGTCAATGACAGATAGAGGGATGCCAGAGACAGATAGAGGGATGACAGATACAGTCAGAGACAGATAGAGGGATGACAGATACAGTCAGAGACAGATAGAGGGATGACAGATACAGTCAGAGACAGATAGAGAGATGACAGATACAGTCAGTGACAGATAGAGGGATGACAGATACAGTCAGATACAGATAGAGGGATGACAGAGACAGATAAAGGGATGACAGATACAGTCAGAGACAGAGGGATGACAGATACAAATAGAGGGATGACAGATACAGTCAGAGACAGATAGAGGGATTACAGAGACAGATAGAGGGATGACAGATACAGTCAGATACAGATAGAGGGATGACAGATACAGATAGAGAGATGACAGATACAGTCAGAGACAGAGGGGTGACAGATACAGATAGAGGGGTGACAGATACAGATAGAGAGATGACAGATACAGTCAGAGACAGACAGGGTTGACAGATACAGTCAGTGACAGATAGAGGGATGACAGATACAGTCAGTGACAGAGGGTTGACAGATAGAGGGATGACAGATACAGTCAATGACAGATAGAGGGATGACAGAGACAGATAGAGGGATGACAGATACAGTCAGTGACAGATAGAGGGATGACAGATACAGTCAGAGGCAGATAGAGGGATGACAGATACAGTGAGAGACAGACAGAGGGATGACAGATACAGTCAGAGACAGATAGAGAGATGACAGATACAGTCAGAGAGAGATAGAGAGATGACAGATACAGTCAGAGACAGATAGAGAGATGACAGATACAGTCAGATACAGATAGAGGGATGACAGATACAGTCAGAGACAGAGGGATGACAGATACAAATAGAGGGATGACAGATACAGTCAGAGACAGATAGAGGGATGACAGAGACAGATAGAGGGATGACAGATACAGTCAGAGACAGACAGAGGGATGACATATGCAGTCAGTGACAGATAGAGGGATGACAGATACAGTCAGAGACAGATAGAGTGATGACAGATACAGTCAGAGACAGATAGAGAGATGACAGATACAGTCAGAGACAGACAGAGGGATGAAAGATACAGTCAGAGACAGACAGAGAGATGACAGATACAATCAGAGACAGACAGAGGGATGACAGATACAGTCAGAGACATATAGAGGGATGACAGATACAGTCAGAGACAGATAGAGGGATGACAGATACAGTCAGTGAAAGATAGAGGGATGACAGAGACAGTCAGAGGCAGACAGAGACAGATAGAGGGATGACAGAGAAGGATAGAGGGATGACAGATACAGTCAGAGACATATAGAGGGATGACAGATACAGTCAGAGACAGATAGAGGGATGACAGAAACAGATAGAGGGATGACAGAGAAGGATAGAGGGATGACAGATACAGTCAGAGACATATAGAGGGATGACAGATACAGTCAGAGACAGATAGAGGGATGACAGAAACAGATAGAGGGATGACAGATACAGTCAGAGACAGAGGGGTGACAGATACAGATAGAGGGATGACAGATACAGATAGAGAGATGACAGATACAGTCAGAGACAGACAGGGTTGATAGATACAGTCAGTGACAGATAGAGGGATGACAGATACAGTCAGTGAAAGATAGAGGGATGACAGAGACAGATAGAGGGATGACAGATACAGTCAGAGACAGATAGAGGGATGACAGATACAGTCAGAGACAGATAGAGAGATGACAGATACAGTCAGTGACAGATAGAGGGATGACAGATACAGTCAGTGACAGATAGAGGGATGACACATACAGTCAAAGACAGATAGAGGGATGACAGAGACAGATAGATGGATGACAGATACAGTCAGAGACAGAGGGATGACAGATACAAATAGAGGGATGACAGATACAGTCAGAGACAGATAGAGGGATTACAGAGACAGATAGAGGGATGAAAGATACAGTCAGATACAGATAGAGGAATGACAGATACAGATAGAGAGATGACAGATACAGTCAGAGACAGAGGGGTGACAGATAGAGATAGAGGGGTGACAGATACAGATAGAGAGATGACAGATACAGTCAGAGACATATAGAGGGATGACAGATACAGTCAGAGACAGATAGAGGGATGACAAATACAGTCAGTGAAAGATAGAGGGATGACAGAGACAGATAGAGGGATGACAGATACAGTCAGAGACAGATAGAGAGATGACATATACAGTCAGATACAGATAGAGGGATGACAGAGACAGATAGAGGGATGCCAGATACAGTCAGTAACAGATGGAGGGATGACATATATAGTCAGAGGCAGACAGAGACAGATAGAGGGATGACAGATAAAGTCAGAGACAGATAAAGGGATGACAGATAAAGTCAGAGACAGATAGAGAGATGATAGATACAGTCAAAGACAGATAGAGGGACGACAGATACAGTCAGTGACAGATAGAGAGATGACAGATACAGTCAGAGACAGATAGAGAGATGACAGATACAGTCAGATACAGATAGAGGGATGACAGAGACAGATAGAGGGATGCCAGATACAGTCAGTGACAGATGGAGAGATGACATATACAGTCAGAGGCAGAGAGAGACAGATAGAGGGATGACAGAGACAGATAGAGGGATGACAGATACAGTCAGAGACAGAGGGATGACAGATACAAATAGAGGGATGACAGATACAGTCAGAGACAGATAGAGGGATGACAGAGACAGATAGAGGGATGACAGATACAGTCAGAGACAGACAGAGGGATGACAGATGCAGTCAGTGACAGATAGAGGGATGACAGATACAGTCAGAGACAGATAGAGAGATGACAGATACAGTCAGAGACAGAGGGATGAAAGATACAGTCAGAGACAGACAGAGAGATGACCGATACAATCAGAGACAGACAGAGGGATGACAGATACAGTCAGAGACATATAGAGGGATGACAGATACAGTCAGAGACTGATAGAGGGATGACAGATACAGTCAGTGAAAGATAGAGGGATGACAGAGACAGATAGAGGGATGACAGATACAGTCAGAGACAGATAGAGGGATGACAGATACAGTCAGAGGCAGACAGAGACAGATAGAGGGATGACAGATACAGTCAGAGACAGACAGAGGGATGACAGATACAGTCAGAGACAGACAGAGGGATGACAGATACAATCAGAGACAGACAGAGGGATGACAGATACAGTCAGAGACATATAGAGGGATGACAGATACAGTCAGAGACAGATAGAGGGATGACAAATACAGTCAGTGAAAGATAGAGGGATGACAGAGACAGATAGAGGGATGACAGATACAGTCAGAGACAGATAGAGAGATGACATATACAGTCAGATACAGATAGAGGGATGACAGAGACAGATAGAGGGATGCCAGATACAGTCAGTAACAGATGGAGGGATGACATATATAGTCAGAGGCAGACAGAGACAGATAGAGGGATGACAGATAAAGTCAGAGACAGATAAAGGGATGACAGATAAAGTCAGAGACAGATAGAGAGATGATAGATACAGTCAAAGACAGATAGAGGGACGACAGATACAGTCAGTGACAGATAGAGGGATGACAGATACAGTCAATGACAGATAGAGAGATGACAGATACAGTCAGAGACAGATAGAGAGATGACAGATACAGTCAGATACAGATAGAGGGATGACAGAGACAGATAGAGGGATGCCAGATACAGTCAGTGACAGATGGAGAGATGACATATACAGTCAGAGGCAGAGAGAGACAGATAGAGGGATGACAGAGACAGATAGAGGGATGACAGATACAGTCAGAGACAGAGGGATGACAGATACAAATAGAGGGATGACAGATACAGTCAGAGACAGATAGAGGGATGACAGAGACAGATAGAGGGATGACAGATACAGTCAGAGACAGACAGAGGGATGACAGATGCAGTCAGTGACAGATAGAGGGATGACAGATACAGTCAGAGACAGATAGAGAGATGACAGATACAGTCAGAGACAGACAGAGGGATGAAAGATACAGTCAGAGACAGACAGAGAGATGACCGATACAATCAGAGACAGACAGAGGGATGACAGATACAGTCAGAGACATATAGAGGGATGACAGATACAGTCAGAGACTGATAGAGGGATGACAGATACAGTCAGTGAAAGATAGAGGGATGACAGAGACAGATAGAGGGATGACAGATACAGTCAGAGACAGATAGAGGGATGACAGATACAGTCAGAGGCAGACAGAGACAGATAGAGGGATGACAGAGAAGGATAGAGGGATGACAGATACAGTCAGAGACATATAGAGGGATGACAGATACAGTCAGAGACAGATAGAGGGATGACAGAAACAGATAGAGGGATGACAGAGAAGGATAGAGGGATGACAGATACAGTCAGAGACATATAGAGGGATGACAGATACAGTCAGAGACAGATAGAGGGATGACAGAAACAGATAGAGGGATGACAGATACAGTCAGAGACAGAGGGGTGACAGATACAGATAGAGGGATGACAGATACAGATAGAGAGATGACAGATACAGTCAGAGACAGACAGGGTTGACAGATGCAGTCAGTGACAGATAGAGGGATGACAGATAGAGTCAGTGAAAGATAGAGGGATGACAGAGACAGATAGAGGGATGACAGATACAGTCAGAGACAGATAGAGGGATGAAAGATACAGTCAGAGACAGATAGAGAGATGACAGATACAGTCAGAGACAGATAGAGGGATGACAGATACAGTCAGTGACAGATAGATGGATGACAGATACAGTCAAAGACAGATAGAGGGATTACAGAGACAGATAGATGGATGACAGATACAGTCAGAGACAGAGGGATGACAGATACAAATAGAGGGATGACAGATACAGTCAGATACAGATAGAGGGATGACAGATACAGTAAGAGACAGATAGAGGGATGACAGAGACAGATAGAGGGATGACAGATACAGTCAGATACAGATAGAGGGATGACAGATACAGATAGAGAGATGACAGATACAGTCAGAGACAGAGGGTTGACAGATACGGATAGAGGGGTGACAGATACAGATAGAGAGATGACAGATACAGTCAGAGACAGACAGGGTTGACAGATACAGTCAGTGACAGATAGAGGGATGACAGATACAGTCAGTGACAGAGGGTTGACAGATAGAGGGATGACAGATACAGTCAATGACAGATAGAGGGATGCCAGAGACAGATAGAGGGATGACAGATACAGTCAGAGACAGATAGAGGGATGACAGATACAGTCAGAGACAGATAGAGGGATGACAGATACAGTCAGAGACAGATAGAGAGATGACAGATACAGTCAGTGACAGATAGAGGGATGACAGATACAGTCAGATACAGATAGAGGGATGACAGAGACAGATAAAGGGATGACAGATACAGTCAGAGACAGAGGGATGACAGATACAAATAGAGGGATGACAGATACAGTCAGAGACAGATAGAGGGATTACAGAGACAGATAGAGGGATGACAGATACAGTCAGATACAGATAGAGGGATGACAGATACAGATAGAGAGATGACAGATACAGTCAGAGACAGAGGGGTGACAGATACAGATAGAGGGGTGACAGATACAGATAGAGAGATGACAGATACAGTCAGAGACAGACAGGGTTGACAGATACAGTCAGTGACAGATAGAGGGATGACAGATACAGTCAGTGACAGAGGGTTGACAGATAGAGGGATGACAGATACAGTCAATGACAGATAGAGGGATGACAGAGACAGATAGAGGGATGACAGATACAGTCAGTGACAGATAGAGGGATGACAGATACAGTCAGAGGCAGATAGAGGGATGACAGATACAGTGAGAGACAGACAGAGGGATGACAGATACAGTCAGAGACAGATAGAGAGATGACAGATACAGTCAGAGAGAGATAGAGAGATGACAGATACAGTCAGAGACAGATAGAGAGATGACAGATACAGTCAGATACAGATAGAGGGATGACAGATACAGTCAGAGACAGAGGGATGACAGATACAAATAGAGGGATGACAGATACAGTCAGAGACAGATAGAGGGATGACAGAGACAGATAGAGGGATGACAGATACAGTCAGAGACAGACAGAGGGATGACATATGCAGTCAGTGACAGATAGAGGGATGACAGATACAGTCAGAGACAGATAGAGTGATGACAGATACAGTCAGAGACAGATAGAGAGATGACAGATACAGTCAGAGACAGACAGAGGGATGAAAGATACAGTCAGAGACAGACAGAGAGATGACAGATACAATCAGAGACAGACAGAGGGATGACAGATACAGTCAGAGACATATAGAGGGATGACAGATACAGTCAGAGACAGATAGAGGGATGACAGATACAGTCAGTGAAAGATAGAGGGATGACAGAGACAGTCAGAGGCAGACAGAGACAGATAGAGGGATGACAGAGAAGGATAGAGGGATGACAGATACAGTCAGAGACATATAGAGGGATGACAGATACAGTCAGAGACAGATAGAGGGATGACAGAAACAGATAGAGGGATGACAGAGAAGGATAGAGGGATGACAGATACAGTCAGAGACATATAGAGGGATGACAGATACAGTCAGAGACAGATAGAGGGATGACAGAAACAGATAGAGGGATGACAGATACAGTCAGAGACAGAGGGGTGACAGATACAGATAGAGGGATGACAGATACAGATAGAGAGATGACAGATACAGTCAGAGACAGACAGGGTTGATAGATACAGTCAGTGACAGATAGAGGGATGACAGATACAGTCAGTGAAAGATAGAGGGATGACAGAGACAGATAGAGGGATGACAGATACAGTCAGAGACAGATAGAGGGATGACAGATACAGTCAGAGACAGATAGAGAGATGACAGATACAGTCAGTGACAGATAGAGGGATGACAGATACAGTCAGTGACAGATAGAGGGATGACACATACAGTCAAAGACAGATAGAGGGATGACAGAGACAGATAGATGGATGACAGATACAGTCAGAGACAGAGGGATGACAGATACAAATAGAGGGATGACAGATACAGTCAGAGACAGATAGAGGGATTACAGAGACAGATAGAGGGATGAAAGATACAGTCAGATACAGATAGAGGAATGACAGATACAGATAGAGAGATGACAGATACAGTCAGAGACAGAGGGGTGACAGATAGAGATAGAGGGGTGACAGATACAGATAGAGAGATGACAGATACAGTCAGAGACATATAGAGGGATGACAGATACAGTCAGAGACAGATAGAGGGATGACAAATACAGTCAGTGAAAGATAGAGGGATGACAGAGACAGATAGAGGGATGACAGATACAGTCAGAGACAGATAGAGAGATGACATATACAGTCAGATACAGATAGAGGGATGACAGAGACAGATAGAGGGATGCCAGATACAGTCAGTAACAGATGGAGGGATGACATATATAGTCAGAGGCAGACAGAGACAGATAGAGGGATGACAGATAAAGTCAGAGACAGATAAAGGGATGACAGATAAAGTCAGAGACAGATAGAGAGATGATAGATACAGTCAAAGACAGATAGAGGGACGACAGATACAGTCAGTGACAGATAGAGGGATGACAGATACAGTCAATGACAGATAGAGAGATGACAGATACAGTCAGAGACAGATAGAGAGATGACAGATACAGTCAGATACAGATAGAGGGATGACAGAGACAGATAGAGGGATGCCAGATACAGTCAGTGACAGATGGAGAGATGACATATACAGTCAGAGGCAGAGAGAGACAGATAGAGGGATGACAGAGACAGATAGAGGGATGACAGATACAGTCAGAGACAGAGGGATGACAGATACAAATAGAGGGATGACAGATACAGTCAGAGACAGATAGAGGGATGACAGAGACAGATAGAGGGATGACAGATACAGTCAGAGACAGACAGAGGGATGACAGATGCAGTCAGTGACAGATAGAGGGATGACAGATACAGTCAGAGACAGATAGAGAGATGACAGATACAGTCAGAGACAGAGGGATGAAAGATACAGTCAGAGACAGACAGAGAGATGACCGATACAATCAGAGACAGACAGAGGGATGACAGATACAGTCAGAGACATATAGAGGGATGACAGATACAGTCAGAGACTGATAGAGGGATGACAGATACAGTCAGTGAAAGATAGAGGGATGACAGAGACAGATAGAGGGATGACAGATACAGTCAGAGACAGATAGAGGGATGACAGATACAGTCAGAGGCAGACAGAGACAGATAGAGGGATGACAGAGAAGGATAGAGGGATGACAGATACAGTCAGAGACATATAGAGGGATGACAGATACAGTCAGAGACAGATAGAGGGATGACAGAAACAGATAGAGGGATGACAGAGAAGGATAGAGGGATGACAGATACAGTCAGAGACATATAGAGGGATGACAGATACAGTCAGAGACAGATAGAGGGATGACAGAAACAGATAGAGGGATGACAGATACAGTCAGAGACAGAGGGGTGACAGATACAGATAGAGGGATGACAGATACAGATAGAGAGATGACAGATACAGTCAGAGACAGACAGGGTTGACAGATGCAGTCAGTGACAGATAGAGGGATGACAGATAGAGTCAGTGAAAGATAGAGGGATGACAGAGACAGATAGAGGGATGACAGATACAGTCAGAGACAGATAGAGGGATGAAAGATACAGTCAGAGACAGATAGAGAGATGACAGATACAGTCAGAGACAGATAGAGGGATGACAGATACAGTCAGTGACAGATAGATGGATGACAGATACAGTCAAAGACAGATAGAGGGATTACAGAGACAGATAGATGGATGACAGATACAGTCAGAGACAGAGGGATGACAGATACAAATAGAGGGATGACAGATACAGTCAGATACAGATAGAGGGATGACAGATACAGTCAGAGACAGATAGAGGGATGACAGAGACAGATAGAGGGATGACAGATACAGTCAGATACAGATAGAGGGATGACAGATACAGATAGAGAGATGACAGATACAGTCAGAGACAGAGGGGTGACAGATACGGATAGAGGGGTGACAGATACAGATAGAGAGATGACAGATACAGTCAGAGACAGACAGGGTTGACAGATACAGTCAGTGACAGATAGAGGGATGACAGATACAGTCAGTGACAGAGGGTTGACAGATAGAGGGATGACAGATACAGTCAATGACAGATAGAGGGATGACAGAGACAGATAGAGGGATGACAGATACAGTCAGAGACAGATAGAGGGATGACAGATACAGTCAGAGACAGATAGAGGGATGACAGATACAGTCAGAGACAGATAGAGAGATGACAGATACAGTCAGTGACAGATAGAGGGATGACAGATACAGTCAGATACAGATAGAGGGATGACAGAGACAGATAAAGGGATGACAGATACAGTCAGAGACAGAGGGATGACAGATACAAATAGAGGGATGACAGATACAGTCAGAGACAGATAGAGGGATGACAGATACAGTCAGTGACAGATAGATGGATGACAGATACAGTCAAAGACAGATAGAGGGATTACAGAGACAGATAGATGGATGACAGATACAGTCAGAGACAGAGGGATGACAGATACAAATAGAGGGATGACAGATACAGTCAGATACAGATAGAGGGATGACAGATACAGTCAGAGACAGATAGAGGGATGACAGAGACAGATAGAGGGATGACAGATACAGTCAGATACAGATAGAGGGATGACAGATACAGATAGAGAGATGACAGATACAGTCAGAGACAGAGGGGTGACAGATACGGATAGAGGGGTGACAGATACAGATAGAGAGATGACAGATACAGTCAGAGACAGACAGGGTTGACAGATACAGTCAGTGACAGATAGAGGGATGACAGATACAGTCAGTGACAGAGGGTTGACAGATAGAGGGATGACAGATACAGTCAATGACAGATAGAGGGATGCCAGAGACAGATAGAGGGATGACAGATACAGTCAGAGACAGATAGAGGGATGACAGATACAGTCAGAGACAGATAGAGGGATGACAGATACAGTCAGAGACAGATAGAGAGATGACAGATACAGTCAGTGACAGATAGAGGGATGACAGATACAGTCAGATACAGATAGAGGGATGACAGAGACAGATAAAGGGATGACAGATACAGTCAGAGACAGAGGGATGACAGATACAAATAGAGGGATGACAGATACAGTCAGAGACAGATAGAGGGATTACAGAGACAGATAGAGGGATGACAGATACAGTCAGATACAGATAGAGGGATGACAGATACAGATAGAGAGATGACAGATACAGTCAGAGACAGAGGGGTGACAGATACAGATAGAGGGGTGACAGATACAGATAGAGAGATGACAGATACAGTCAGAGACAGACAGGGTTGACAGATACAGTCAGTGACAGATAGAGGGATGACAGATACAGTCAGTGACAGAGGGTTGACAGATAGAGGGATGACAGATACAGTCAATGACAGATAGAGGGATGACAGAGACAGATAGAGGGATGACAGATACAGTCAGTGACAGATAGAGGGATGACAGATACAGTCAGAGGCAGATAGAGGGATGACAGATACAGTGAGAGACAGACAGAGGGATGACAGATACAGTCAGAGACAGATAGAGAGATGACAGATACAGTCAGAGAGAGATAGAGAGATGACAGATACAGTCAGAGACAGATAGAGAGATGACAGATACAGTCAGATACAGATAGAGGGATGACAGATACAGTCAGAGACAGAGGGATGACAGATACAAATAGAGGGATGACAGATACAGTCAGAGACAGATAGAGGGATGACAGAGACAGATAGAGGGATGACAGATACAGTCAGAGACAGACAGAGGGATGACATATGCAGTCAGTGACAGATAGAGGGATGACAGATACAGTCAGAGACAGATAGAGTGATGACAGATACAGTCAGAGACAGATAGAGAGATGACAGATACAGTCAGAGACAGACAGAGGGATGAAAGATACAGTCAGAGACAGACAGAGAGATGACAGATACAATCAGAGACAGACAGAGGGATGACAGATACAGTCAGAGACATATAGAGGGATGACAGATACAGTCAGAGACAGATAGAGGGATGACAGATACAGTCAGTGAAAGATAGAGGGATGACAGAGACAGTCAGAGGCAGACAGAGACAGATAGAGGGATGACAGAGAAGGATAGAGGGATGACAGATACAGTCAGAGACATATAGAGGGATGACAGATACAGTCAGAGACAGATAGAGGGATGACAGAAACAGATAGAGGGATGACAGAGAAGGATAGAGGGATGACAGATACAGTCAGAGACATATAGAGGGATGACAGATACAGTCAGAGACAGATAGAGGGATGACAGAAACAGATAGAGGGATGACAGATACAGTCAGAGACAGAGGGGTGACAGATACAGATAGAGGGATGACAGATACAGATAGAGAGATGACAGATACAGTCAGAGACAGACAGGGTTGATAGATACAGTCAGTGACAGATAGAGGGATGACAGATACAGTCAGTGAAAGATAGAGGGATGACAGAGACAGATAGAGGGATGACAGATACAGTCAGAGACAGATAGAGGGATGACAGATACAGTCAGAGACAGATAGAGAGATGACAGATACAGTCAGTGACAGATAGAGGGATGACAGATACAGTCAGTGACAGATAGAGGGATGACACATACAGTCAAAGACAGATAGAGGGATGACAGAGACAGATAGATGGATGACAGATACAGTCAGAGACAGAGGGATGACAGATACAAATAGAGGGATGACAGATACAGTCAGAGACAGATAGAGGGATTACAGAGACAGATAGAGGGATGAAAGATACAGTCAGATACAGATAGAGGAATGACAGATACAGATAGAGAGATGACAGATACAGTCAGAGACAGAGGGGTGACAGATAGAGATAGAGGGGTGACAGATACAGATAGAGAGATGACAGATACAGTCAGAGACATATAGAGGGATGACAGATACAGTCAGAGACAGATAGAGGGATGACAAATACAGTCAGTGAAAGATAGAGGGATGACAGAGACAGATAGAGGGATGACAGATACAGTCAGAGACAGATAGAGAGATGACATATACAGTCAGATACAGATAGAGGGATGACAGAGACAGATAGAGGGATGCCAGATACAGTCAGTAACAGATGGAGGGATGACATATATAGTCAGAGGCAGACAGAGACAGATAGAGGGATGACAGATAAAGTCAGAGACAGATAAAGGGATGACAGATAAAGTCAGAGACAGATAGAGAGATGATAGATACAGTCAAAGACAGATAGAGGGACGACAGATACAGTCAGTGACAGATAGAGGGATGACAGATACAGTCAATGACAGATAGAGAGATGACAGATACAGTCAGAGACAGATAGAGAGATGACAGATACAGTCAGATACAGATAGAGGGATGACAGAGACAGATAGAGGGATGCCAGATACAGTCAGTGACAGATGGAGAGATGACATATACAGTCAGAGGCAGAGAGAGACAGATAGAGGGATGACAGAGACAGATAGAGGGATGACAGATACAGTCAGAGACAGAGGGATGACAGATACAAATAGAGGGATGACAGATACAGTCAGAGACAGATAGAGGGATGACAGAGACAGATAGAGGGATGACAGATACAGTCAGAGACAGACAGAGGGATGACAGATGCAGTCAGTGACAGATAGAGGGATGACAGATACAGTCAGAGACAGATAGAGAGATGACAGATACAGTCAGAGACAGAGGGATGAAAGATACAGTCAGAGACAGACAGAGAGATGACCGATACAATCAGAGACAGACAGAGGGATGACAGATACAGTCAGAGACATATAGAGGGATGACAGATACAGTCAGAGACTGATAGAGGGATGACAGATACAGTCAGTGAAAGATAGAGGGATGACAGAGACAGATAGAGGGATGACAGATACAGTCAGAGACAGATAGAGGGATGACAGATACAGTCAGAGGCAGACAGAGACAGATAGAGGGATGACAGAGAAGGATAGAGGGATGACAGATACAGTCAGAGACATATAGAGGGATGACAGATACAGTCAGAGACAGATAGAGGGATGACAGAAACAGATAGAGGGATGACAGAGAAGGATAGAGGGATGACAGATACAGTCAGAGACATATAGAGGGATGACAGATACAGTCAGAGACAGATAGAGGGATGACAGAAACAGATAGAGGGATGACAGATACAGTCAGAGACAGAGGGGTGACAGATACAGATAGAGGGATGACAGATACAGATAGAGAGATGACAGATACAGTCAGAGACAGACAGGGTTGACAGATGCAGTCAGTGACAGATAGAGGGATGACAGATAGAGTCAGTGAAAGATAGAGGGATGACAGAGACAGATAGAGGGATGACAGATACAGTCAGAGACAGATAGAGGGATGAAAGATACAGTCAGAGACAGATAGAGAGATGACAGATACAGTCAGAGACAGATAGAGGGATGACAGATACAGTCAGTGACAGATAGATGGATGACAGATACAGTCAAAGACAGATAGAGGGATTACAGAGACAGATAGATGGATGACAGATACAGTCAGAGACAGAGGGATGACAGATACAAATAGAGGGATGACAGATACAGTCAGATACAGATAGAGGGATGACAGATACAGTCAGAGGCAGATAGAGGGATGACAGATACAGTGAGAGACAGACAGAGGGATGACAGATACAGTCAGAGACAGATAGAGAGATGACAGATACAGTCAGAGAGAGATAGAGAGATGACAGATACAGTCAGAGACAGATAGAGAGATGACAGATACAGTCAGATACAGATAGAGGGATGACAGATACAGTCAGAGACAGAGGGATGACAGATACAAATAGAGGGATGACAGATACAGTCAGAGACAGATAGAGGGATGACAGAGACAGATAGAGGGATGACAGATACAGTCAGAGACAGACAGAGGGATGACATATGCAGTCAGTGACAGATAGAGGGATGACAGATACAGTCAGAGACAGATAGAGTGATGACAGATACAGTCAGAGACAGATAGAGAGATGACAGATACAGTCAGAGACAGACAGAGGGATGAAAGATACAGTCAGAGACAGACAGAGAGATGACAGATACAATCAGAGACAGACAGAGGGATGACAGATACAGTCAGAGACATATAGAGGGATGACAGATACAGTCAGAGACAGATAGAGGGATGACAGATACAGTCAGTGAAAGATAGAGGGATGACAGAGACAGTCAGAGGCAGACAGAGACAGATAGAGGGATGACAGAGAAGGATAGAGGGATGACAGATACAGTCAGAGACATATAGAGGGATGACAGATACAGTCAGAGACAGATAGAGGGATGACAGAAACAGATAGAGGGATGACAGAGAAGGATAGAGGGATGACAGATACAGTCAGAGACATATAGAGGGATGACAGATACAGTCAGAGACAGATAGAGGGATGACAGAAACAGATAGAGGGATGACAGATACAGTCAGAGACAGAGGGGTGACAGATACAGATAGAGGGATGACAGATACAGATAGAGAGATGACAGATACAGTCAGAGACAGACAGGGTTGATAGATACAGTCAGTGACAGATAGAGGGATGACAGATACAGTCAGTGAAAGATAGAGGGATGACAGAGACAGATAGAGGGATGACAGATACAGTCAGAGACAGATAGAGGGATGACAGATACAGTCAGAGACAGATAGAGAGATGACAGATACAGTCAGTGACAGATAGAGGGATGACAGATACAGTCAGTGACAGATAGAGGGATGACACATACAGTCAAAGACAGATAGAGGGATGACAGAGACAGATAGATGGATGACAGATACAGTCAGAGACAGAGGGATGACAGATACAAATAGAGGGATGACAGATACAGTCAGAGACAGATAGAGGGATTACAGAGACAGATAGAGGGATGAAAGATACAGTCAGATACAGATAGAGGAATGACAGATACAGATAGAGAGATGACAGATACAGTCAGAGACAGAGGGGTGACAGATAGAGATAGAGGGGTGACAGATACAGATAGAGAGATGACAGATACAGTCAGAGACATATAGAGGGATGACAGATACAGTCAGAGACAGATAGAGGGATGACAAATACAGTCAGTGAAAGATAGAGGGATGACAGAGACAGATAGAGGGATGACAGATACAGTCAGAGACAGATAGAGAGATGACATATACAGTCAGATACAGATAGAGGGATGACAGAGACAGATAGAGGGATGCCAGATACAGTCAGTAACAGATGGAGGGATGACATATATAGTCAGAGGCAGACAGAGACAGATAGAGGGATGACAGATAAAGTCAGAGACAGATAAAGGGATGACAGATAAAGTCAGAGACAGATAGAGAGATGATAGATACAGTCAAAGACAGATAGAGGGACGACAGATACAGTCAGTGACAGATAGAGGGATGACAGATACAGTCAATGACAGATAGAGAGATGACAGATACAGTCAGAGACAGATAGAGAGATGACAGATACAGTCAGATACAGATAGAGGGATGACAGAGACAGATAGAGGGATGCCAGATACAGTCAGTGACAGATGGAGAGATGACATATACAGTCAGAGGCAGAGAGAGACAGATAGAGGGATGACAGAGACAGATAGAGGGATGACAGATACAGTCAGAGACAGAGGGATGACAGATACAAATAGAGGGATGACAGATACAGTCAGAGACAGATAGAGGGATGACAGAGACAGATAGAGGGATGACAGATACAGTCAGAGACAGACAGAGGGATGACAGATGCAGTCAGTGACAGATAGAGGGATGACAGATACAGTCAGAGACAGATAGAGAGATGACAGATACAGTCAGAGACAGAGGGATGAAAGATACAGTCAGAGACAGACAGAGAGATGACCGATACAATCAGAGACAGACAGAGGGATGACAGATACAGTCAGAGACATATAGAGGGATGACAGATACAGTCAGAGACTGATAGAGGGATGACAGATACAGTCAGTGAAAGATAGAGGGATGACAGAGACAGATAGAGGGATGACAGATACAGTCAGAGACAGATAGAGGGATGACAGATACAGTCAGAGGCAGACAGAGACAGATAGAGGGATGACAGAGAAGGATAGAGGGATGACAGATACAGTCAGAGACATATAGAGGGATGACAGATACAGTCAGAGACAGATAGAGGGATGACAGAAACAGATAGAGGGATGACAGAGAAGGATAGAGGGATGACAGATACAGTCAGAGACATATAGAGGGATGACAGATACAGTCAGAGACAGATAGAGGGATGACAGAAACAGATAGAGGGATGACAGATACAGTCAGAGACAGAGGGGTGACAGATACAGATAGAGGGATGACAGATACAGATAGAGAGATGACAGATACAGTCAGAGACAGACAGGGTTGACAGATGCAGTCAGTGACAGATAGAGGGATGACAGATAGAGTCAGTGAAAGATAGAGGGATGACAGAGACAGATAGAGGGATGACAGATACAGTCAGAGACAGATAGAGGGATGAAAGATACAGTCAGAGACAGATAGAGAGATGACAGATACAGTCAGAGACAGATAGAGGGATGACAGATACAGTCAGTGACAGATAGATGGATGACAGATACAGTCAAAGACAGATAGAGGGATTACAGAGACAGATAGATGGATGACAGATACAGTCAGAGACAGAGGGATGACAGATACAAATAGAGGGATGACAGATACAGTCAGATACAGATAGAGGGATGACAGATACAGTCAGAGACAGATAGAGGGATGACAGAGACAGATAGAGGGATGACAGATACAGTCAGATACAGATAGAGGGATGACAGATACAGATAGAGAGATGACAGATACAGTCAGAGACAGAGGGGTGACAGATACGGATAGAGGGGTGACAGATACAGATAGAGAGATGACAGATACAGTCAGAGACAGACAGGGTTGACAGATACAGTCAGTGACAGATAGAGGGATGACAGATACAGTCAGTGACAGAGGGTTGACAGATAGAGGGATGACAGATACAGTCAATGACAGATAGAGGGATGACAGAGACAGATAGAGGGATGACAGATACAGTCAGAGACAGATAGAGGGATGACAGATACAGTCAGAGACAGATAGAGGGATGACAGATACAGTCAGAGACAGATAGAGAGATGACAGATACAGTCAGTGACAGATAGAGGGATGACAGATACAGTCAGATACAGATAGAGGGATGACAGAGACAGATAAAGGGATGACAGATACAGTCAGAGACAGAGGGATGACAGATACAAATAGAGGGATGACAGATACAGTCAGAGACAGATAGAGGGATTACAGAGACAGATAGAGGGATGACAGATACAGTCAGATACAGATAGAGGGATGACAGATACAGATAGAGAGATGACAGATACAGTCAGAGACAGAGGGGTGACAGATACAGATAGAGGGGTGACAGATACAGATAGAGAGATGACAGATACAGTCAGAGACAGACAGGGTTGACAGATACAGTCAGTGACAGATAGAGGGATGACAGATACAGTCAGTGACAGAGGGTTGACAGATAGAGGGATGACAGATACAGTCAATGACAGATAGAGGGATGACAGAGACAGATAGAGGGATGACAGATACAGTCAGTGACAGATAGAGGGATGACAGATACAGTCAGAGGCAGATAGAGGGATGACAGATACAGTGAGAGACAGACAGAGGGATGACAGATACAGTCAGAGACAGATAGAGAGATGACAGATACAGTCAGAGAGAGATAGAGAGATGACAGATACAGTCAGAGACAGATAGAGAGATGACAGATAGTCAGATACAGATAGAGGGATGACAGATACAGTCAGAGACAGAGGGATGACAGATACAAATAGAGGGATGACAGATACAGTCAGAGACAGATAGAGGGATGACAGAGACAGATAGAGGGATGACAGATACAGTCAGAGACAGACAGAGGGATGACATATGCAGTCAGTGACAGATAGAGTGATGACAGATACAGTCAGAGACAGATAGAGAGATGACAGATACAGTCAGAGACAGACAGAGGGATGAAAGATACAGTCAGAGACAGACAGAGAGATGACAGATACAATCAGAGACAGACAGAGGGATGACAGATACAGTCAGAGACATATAGAGGGATGACAGATACAGTCAGAGACAGATAGAGGGATGACAGATACAGTCAGTGAAAGATAGAGGGATGACAGAGACAGTCAGAGGCAGACAGAGACAGATAGAGGGATGACAGAGAAGGATAGAGGGATGACAGATACAGTCAGAGACATATAGAGGGATGACAGATACAGTCAGAGACAGATAGAGGGATGACAGAAACAGATAGAGGGATGACAGAGAAGGATAGAGGGATGACAGATACAGTCAGAGACATATAGAGGGATGACAGATACAGTCAGAGACAGATAGAGGGATGACAGAAACAGATAGAGGGATGACAGATACAGTCAGAGACAGAGGGGTGACAGATACAGATAGAGGGATGATAGATACAGATAGAGAGATGACAGATACAGTCAGAGACAGACAGGGTTGATAGATACAGTCAGTGACAGATAGAGGGATGACAGATACAGTCAGTGAAAGATAGAGGGATGACAGAGACAGATAGAGGGATGACAGATACAGTCAGAGACAGATAGAGGGATGACAGATACAGTCAGAGACAGATAGAGAGATGACAGATACAGTCAGTGACAGATAGAGGGATGACAGATACAGTCAGTGACAGATAGAGGGATGACACATACAGTCAAAGACAGATAGAGGGATGACAGAGACAGATAGATGGATGACAGATACAGTCAGAGACAGAGGGATGACAGATACAAATAGAGGGATGACAGATACAGTCAGAGACAGATAGAGGGATTACAGAGACAGATAGAGGGATGAAAGATACAGTCAGATACAGATAGAGGAATGACAGATACAGATAGAGAGATGACAGATACAGTCAGAGACAGAGGGGTGACAGATAGAGATAGAGGGGTGACAGATACAGATAGAGAGATGACAGATACAGTCAGAGACAGACAGGGTTGACAGATACAGTCAGTGACAGATAGAGGGATGACAGATACAGTCAGTGACAGAGGGTTGACAGATAGAGGGATGACAGATACAGTCAATGACAGATAGAGGGATGACAGAGACAGATAGAGGGATGACAGATACAGTCAGTGACAGATAGAGGGATGACAGATACAGTCAGAGACAGATAGAGGGATGACAGATACAGTGAGAGACAGACAGAGGGATGACAGATACAGTCAGAGACAGATAGAGAGATGACAGATATAATCAGAGACAGATAGAGGGATGACAGATACAGTCAGAGACGGATAGAGAGATGACAGATACAGTCAGAGACAGATAGAGGGGTGACAGAGACAGATAGAGGGATGACAGATAAAGTCAGAGACAGATAGAGGGATGATAGATACAGTCAAAGACAGATAGAGGGATGACAGATACAGTCAGTGATGGATAGAGGGATGACCGAGACAGATAGAGAGATGACAGATACAGATAGAGGGATGACAGATACAGTCAGTGACAGATAGAGGGATGACAGATACAGTCAGAGACGGATAGAGAGATGACAGATACAGTCAGAGACAGATAGAGAGATGACAGATACAGTCAGATACAGATAGAGGGATGACAGAGACAGATAGAGGGATGACAGATACAGTCAGAGACAGAGGGATGACAGATAAAAATAGAGGGATGACAGATACAGTCAGAGACAGATAGAGGGATGACAGAGACAGATAGAGGGATGACAGATACAGTCAGATACAGATAGAGGGATGACAGATACAGATAGAGAGATGACAGATACAGTCAGATACAGATAGAGGGATGACAGATACAGATAGAGAGATGACAGATACAGTCAGAGACAGAGGGGTGACAGATAAGGATAGAGAGATGACAGATACAATCAAAGACAGATAGAGGGATGACACATACAGTCAGAGGCAGACAGAGACAGATAGAGGGATGACAGAGACAGTGAGAGACAGAGGGATGACAGATACAAATAGAGGGATGACAGACACAGTCAGAGACAGATAGAGGGATGACAGAGACAGATAGAGGGATGACAGATACAGTCAGATACAGATAGAGGGATGACAGATACAGATAGAGAGATGAAAGATACAGTCAGATACAGATAGAGGGATGACAGATACAGATAGAGAGATGACAGATACAGTCAGAGACAGAGGGGTGACAGATACAGATAGAGAGATGACAGGTACAGTCAAAGACAGATAGAGGGATGACACATACAGTCAGAGGCAGACAGAGAGAGATAGAGGGATGACAGAGACAGATAGAGGGATGACAGATACAGTCAGAGACAGACAGAGGGATGACAGATGCAGTCAGTGACAGATAGAGGGATGACAGATACAGATACAGTCAGAGACAGACAGAGGGATGACAGATACAGTCAGAGACAGACAGAGAGATGACAGATACAATCAGAGACAGACAGAGGGATGACAGATGCAGTCAGTGAAAGATAGAGGGATGCCAGATACAGTCAGAGGCAGACAGAGACAGATAGAGGGATGACAGAGACAGATAGAGGGATGACAGATACAGTCAGAGACAGACAGAGGGATGACAGATACAGTCAGAGACAGACAGAGGGATGACAGATGCAGTCAGTGACAGATAGAGGGATGACTGATACAGTCAGAGACAGATAGAGGGATGACAGATACATTCAGTGACAGATAGAGGGATGACAGATACAGTCAGAGGCAGACAGAGACAGATAGAGGGATGACAGGGACAGATAGAGGGATGACAGATACAGTCAGAGACAGACAGAGGGATGACAGATGCAGTCAGTGACAGATAGAGGGATGACAGATACAGTCAGAGACAGATAGAGTGATGACAGATACAGTCAGAGACAGATAGAGAGATGACGGATACAGTCAGAGACAGACAGAGGGATGAAAGATACAGTCAGAGACAGACAGAGAGATGACCGATACAATCAGAGACAGACAGAGGGATGACAGATGCAGTCAGTGACAGATAGAGGGATGACAGATACAGTCAGAGACAGATAGAGAGATAACAGATACAGTCAGAGACAGACAGAGGGATGAAAGATACAGTCAGAGACAGACAGAGGGATGACCGATACAATCAGAGACAGACAGAGGGATGACAGATACAGTCAGAGATATATAGAGGGATGACAGATACAGTCAGAGACTGATAGAGGGATGACAGATACAGTCAGTGAAAGATAGAGGGATGACAGAGACAGATAGAGGGATGACAGATACAGTCAGAGACAGATAGAGGGATGACAGATACAGTCAGAGGCAGACAGAGACAGATAGAGGGATGACAGAGAAGGATAGAGGGATGACAGATACAGTCAGAGACATATAGAGGGATGACAGATACAGTCAGAGACAGATAGAGGGATGACAGAGACAGATAGAGGGATGACAGATACAGTCAGATACAGATAGAGGGATGACAGATACAGATAGAGAGATGACAGATACAGTCAGATACAGATAGAGGGATGACAGATACAGATAGAGAGATGACAGATACAGTCAGAGACAGAGGGGTGACAGATAAGGATAGAGAGATGACAGATACAATCAAAGACAGATAGAGGGATGACACATACAGTCAGAGGCAGACAGAGACAGATAGAGGGATGACAGAGACAGTCAGAGACAGAGGGATGACAGATACAAATAGAGGGATGACAGATACAGTCAGAGACAGAGGGGTGACAGATACAGATAGAGAGATGACAGATACAGTCAAAGACAGATAGAGGGATGACACATACAGTCAGAGGCAGACAGAGAGAGATAGAGGGATGACAGAGACAGATAGAGGGATGACAGATACAGTCAGAGACAGACAGAGGGATGACAGATGCAGTCAGTGACAGATAGAGGGATGACAGATACAGATACAGTCAGAGACAGACAGAGGGATGACAGATACAGTCAGAGACAGACAGAGAGATGACAGATACAATCAGAGACAGACAGAGGGATGACAGATACAGTCAGAGACATATAGAGGGATGACAGATACAGTCAGAGACAGATAGAGGGATGACAGATACAGTCAGTGAAAGATAGAGGGATGCCAGATACAGTCAGAGGCAGACAGAGACAGATAGAGGGATGACAGAGACAGATAGAGGGATGACAGATACAGTCAGAGACAGACAGAGGGATGACAGATACAGTCAGAGACAGACAGAGGGATGACAGATGCAGTCAGTGACAGATAGAGGGATGACTGATACAGTCAGAGACAGATAGAGGGATGACAGATACATTCAGTGACAGATAGAGGGATGACAGATACAGTCAGAGGCAGACAGAGACAGATAGAGGGATGACAGGGACAGATAGAGGGATGACAGATACAGTCAGAGACAGACAGAGGGATGACAGATGCAGTCAGTGACAGATAGAGGGATGACAGATACAGTCAGAGACAGATAGAGTGATGACAGATACAGTCAGAGACAGATAGAGAGATGACGGATACAGTCAGAGACAGACAGAGGGATGAAAGATACAGTCAGAGACAGACAGAGAGATGACCGATACAATCAGAGACAGACAGAGGGATGACAGATACAGTCAGAGACATATAGAGGGATGACAGATACAGTCAGAGACATATAGAGGGATGACAGATACAGTCAGTGAAAGATAGAGGGATGACAGAGACAGATAGAGAGATGACAGATACAGTCAGATACAGATAGAGGGATGACAGAGACAGATAGAGGGATGCCAGATACAGTCAGTGACAGATGGAGGGATGACATATACAGTCAGAGGCAGACAGAGACAGATAGAGGGATGACAGATACAGTCAGAGACAGACAGAGGGATGACAGATACAGTCAGAGACAGACAGAGGGATGACAGATACAATCAGAGACAGACAGAGGGATGACAGATACAGTCAGAGACATATAGAGGGATGACAGATACAGTCAGAGACAGATAGAGGGATGACAAATACAGTCAGTGAAAGATAGAGGGATGACAGAGACAGATAGAGGGATGACAGATACAGTCAGAGACAGATAGAGAGATGACATATACAGTCAGATACAGATAGAGGGATGACAGAGACAGATAGAGGGATGCCAGATACAGTCAGTAACAGATGGAGGGATGACATATATAGTCAGAGGCAGACAGAGACAGATAGAGGGATGACAGATAAAGTCAGAGACAGATAAAGGGATGACAGATAAAGTCAGAGACAGATAGAGAGATGATAGATACAGTCAAAGACAGATAGAGGGACGACAGATACAGTCAGTGACAGATAGAGGGATGACAGATACAGTCAATGACAGATAGAGAGATGACAGATACAGTCAGAGACAGATAGAGAGATGACAGATACAGTCAGATACAGATAGAGGGATGACAGAGACAGATAGAGGGATGCCAGATACAGTCAGTGACAGATGGAGAGATGACATATACAGTCAGAGGCAGAGAGAGACAGATAGAGGGATGACAGAGACAGATAGAGGGATGACAGATACAGTCAGAGACAGAGGGATGACAGATACAAATAGAGGGATGACAGATACAGTCAGAGACAGATAGAGGGATGACAGAGACAGATAGAGGGATGACAGATACAGTCAGAGACAGACAGAGGGATGACAGATGCAGTCAGTGACAGATAGAGGGATGACAGATACAGTCAGAGACAGATAGAGAGATGACAGATACAGTCAGAGACAGACAGAGGGATGAAAGATACAGTCAGAGACAGACAGAGAGATGACCGATACAATCAGAGACAGACAGAGGGATGACAGATACAGTCAGAGACATATAGAGGGATGACAGATACAGTCAGAGACTGATAGAGGGATGACAGATACAGTCAGTGAAAGATAGAGGGATGACAGAGACAGATAGAGGGATGACAGATACAGTCAGAGACAGATAGAGGGATGACAGATACAGTCAGAGGCAGACAGAGACAGATAGAGGGATGACAGAGAAGGATAGAGGGATGACAGATACAGTCAGAGACATATAGAGGGATGACAGATACAGTCAGAGACAGATAGAGGGATGACAGAAACAGATAGAGGGATGACAGAGAAGGATAGAGGGATGACAGATACAGTCAGAGACATATAGAGGGATGACAGATACAGTCAGAGACAGATAGAGGGATGACAGAAACAGATAGAGGGATGACAGATACAGTCAGAGACAGAGGGGTGACAGATACAGATAGAGGGATGACAGATACAGATAGAGAGATGACAGATACAGTCAGAGACAGACAGGGTTGACAGATGCAGTCAGTGACAGATAGAGGGATGACAGATAGAGTCAGTGAAAGATAGAGGGATGACAGAGACAGATAGAGGGATGACAGATACAGTCAGAGACAGATAGAGGGATGAAAGATACAGTCAGAGACAGATAGAGAGATGACAGATACAGTCAGAGACAGATAGAGGGATGACAGATACAGTCAGTGACAGATAGATGGATGACAGATACAAAGACAGATAGAGGGATTACAGAGACAGATAGATGGATGACAGATACAGTCAGAGACAGAGGGATGACAGATACAAATAGAGGGATGACAGATACAGTCAGATACAGATAGAGGGATGACAGATACAGTCAGAGACAGATAGAGGGATGACAGAGACAGATAGAGGGATGACAGATACAGTCAGATACAGATAGAGGGATGACAGATACAGATAGAGAGATGACAGATACAGTCAGAGACAGAGGGGTGACAGATACGGATAGAGGGGTGACAGATACAGATAGAGAGATGACAGATACAGTCAGAGACAGACAGGGTTGACAGATACAGTCAGTGACAGATAGAGGGATGACAGATACAGTCAGTGACAGAGGGTTGACAGATAGAGGGATGACAGATACAGTCAATGACAGATAGAGGGATGCCAGAGACAGATAGAGGGATGACAGATACAGTCAGAGACAGATAGAGGGATGACAGATACAGTCAGAGACAGATAGAGGGATGACAGATACAGTCAGAGACAGATAGAGAGATGACAGATACAGTCAGTGACAGATAGAGGGATGACAGATACAGTCAGATACAGATAGAGGGATGACAGAGACAGATAAAGGGATGACAGATACAGTCAGAGACAGAGGGATGACAGATACAAATAGAGGGATGACAGATACAGTCAGAGACAGATAGAGGGATTACAGAGACAGATAGAGGGATGACAGATACAGTCAGATACAGATAGAGGGATGACAGATACAGATAGAGAGATGACAGATACAGTCAGAGACAGAGGGGTGACAGATACAGATAGAGGGGTGACAGATACAGATAGAGAGATGACAGATACAGTCAGAGACAGACAGGGTTGACAGATACAGTCAGTGACAGATAGAGGGATGACAGATACAGTCAGTGACAGAGGGTTGACAGATAGAGGGATGACAGATACAGTCAATGACAGATAGAGGGATGACAGAGACAGATAGAGGGATGACAGATACAGTCAGTGACAGATAGAGGGATGACAGATACAGTCAGAGGCAGATAGAGGGATGACAGATACAGTGAGAGACAGACAGAGGGATGACAGATACAGTCAGAGACAGATAGAGAGATGACAGATACAGTCAGAGAGAGATAGAGAGATGACAGATACAGTCAGAGACAGATAGAGAGATGACAGATACAGTCAGATACAGATAGAGGGATGACAGATACAGTCAGAGACAGAGGGATGACAGATACAAATAGAGGGATGACAGATACAGTCAGAGACAGATAGAGGGATGACAGAGACAGATAGAGGGATGACAGATACAGTCAGAGACAGACAGAGGGATGACATATGCAGTCAGTGACAGATAGAGGGATGACAGATACAGTCAGAGACAGATAGAGTGATGACAGATACAGTCAGAGACAGATAGAGAGATGACAGATACAGTCAGAGACAGACAGAGGGATGAAAGATACAGTCAGAGACAGACAGAGAGATGACAGATACAATCAGAGACAGACAGAGGGATGACAGATACAGTCAGAGACATATAGAGGGATGACAGATACAGTCAGAGACAGATAGAGGGATGACAGATACAGTCAGTGAAAGATAGAGGGATGACAGAGACAGTCAGAGGCAGACAGAGACAGATAGAGGGATGACAGAGAAGGATAGAGGGATGACAGATACAGTCAGAGACATATAGAGGGATGACAGATACAGTCAGAGACAGATAGAGGGATGACAGAAACAGATAGAGGGATGACAGAGAAGGATAGAAGGATGACAGATACAGTCAGAGACATATAGAGGGATGACAGATACAGTCAGAGACAGATAGAGGGATGACAGAAACAGATAGAGGGATGACAGATACAGTCAGAGACAGAGGGGTGACAGATACAGATAGAGGGATGACAGATACAGATAGAGAGATGACAGATACAGTCAGAGACAGACAGGGTTGATAGATACAGTCAGTGACAGATAGAGGGATGACAGATACAGTCAGTGAAAGATAGAGGGATGACAGAGACAGATAGAGGGATGACAGATACAGTCAGAGACAGATAGAGGGATGACAGATACAGTCAGAGACAGATAGAGAGATGACAGATACAGTCAGTGACAGATAGAGGGATGACAGATACAGTCAGTGACAGATAGAGGGATGACACATACAGTCAAAGACAGATAGAGGGATGACAGAGACAGATAGATGGATGACAGATACAGTCAGAGACAGAGGGATGACAGATACAAATAGAGGGATGACAGATACAGTCAGAGACAGATAGAGGGATTACAGAGACAGATAGAGGGATGAAAGATACAGTCAGATACAGATAGAGGAATGACAGATACAGATAGAGAGATGACAGATACAGTCAGAGACAGAGGGGTGACAGATAGAGATAGAGGGGTGACAGATTCAGATAGAGAGATGACAGATACAGTCAGAGACATATAGAGGGATGACAGATACAGTCAGAGACAGATAGAGGGATGACAAATACAGTCAGTGAAAGATAGAGGGATGACAGAGACAGATAGAGGGATGACAGATACAGTCAGAGACAGATAGAGAGATGACATATACAGTCAGATACAGATAGAGGGATGACAGAGACAGATAGAGGGATGCCAGATACAGTCAGTAACAGATGGAGGGATGACATATATAGTCAGAGGCAGACAGAGACAGATAGAGGGATGACAGATAAAGTCAGAGACAGATAAAGGGATGACAGATAAAGTCAGAGACAGATAGAGAGATGATAGATACAGTCAAAGACAGATAGAGGGACGACAGATACAGTCAGTGACAGATAGAGGGATGACAGATACAGTCAATGACAGATAGAGAGATGACAGATACAGTCAGAGACAGATAGAGAGATGACAGATACAGTCAGATACAGATAGAGGGATGACAGAGACAGATAGAGGGATGCCAGATACAGTCAGTGACAGATGGAGAGATGACATATACAGTCAGAGGCAGAGAGAGATAGATAGAGGGATGACAGAGACAGATAGAGGGATGACAGATACAGTCAGAGACAGAGGGATGACAGATACAAATAGAGGGATGACAGATACAGTCAGAGACAGATAGAGGGATGACAGAGACAGATAGAGGGATGACAGATACAGTCAGAGACAGACAGAGAGATGACAGATACAATCAGAGACAGACAGAGGGATGACAGATACAGTCAGAGACATATAGAGGGATGACAGATACAGTCAGAGACAGATAGAGGGATGACAGATACAGTCAGTGAAAGATAGAGGGATGACAGAGACAGTCAGAGGCAGACAGAGACAGATAGAGGGATGACAGAGAAGGATAGAGGGATGACAGATACAGTCAGAGACATATAGAGGGATGACAGATACAGTCAGAGACAGATAGAGGGATGACAGAAACAGATAGAGGGATGACAGAGAAGGATAGAAGGATGACAGATACAGTCAGAGACATATAGAGGGATGACAGATACAGTCAGAGACAGATAGAGGGATGACAGAAACAGATAGAGGGATGACAGATACAGTCAGAGACAGATAGAGGGATGACAGAGACAGATAGAGGGATGACAGATACAGTCAGAGACAGACAGAGGGATGACAGATGCAGTCAGTGACAGATAGAGGGATGACAGATACAGTCAGAGACAGATAGAGAGATGACAGATACAGTCAGAGACAGAGGGATGAAAGATACAGTCAGAGACAGACAGAGAGATGACCGATACAATCAGAGACAGACAGAGGGATGACAGATACAGTCAGAGACATATAGAGGGATGACAGATACAGTCAGAGACTGATAGAGGGATGACAGATACAGTCAGTGAAAGATAGAGGGATGACAGAGACAGATAGAGGGATGACAGATACAGTCAGAGACAGATAGAGGGATGACAGATACAGTCAGAGGCAGACAGAGACAGATAGAGGGATGACAGAGAAGGATAGAGGGATGACAGATACAGTCAGAGACATATAGAGGGATGACAGATACAGTCAGAGACAGATAGAGGGATGACAGAAACAGATAGAGGGATGACAGAGAAGGATAGAGGGATGACAGATACAGTCAGAGACATATAGAGGGATGACAGATACAGTCAGAGACAGATAGAGGGATGACAGAAACAGATAGAGGGATGACAGATACAGTCAGAGACAGAGGGGTGACAGATACAGATAGAGGGATGACAGATACAGATAGAGAGATGACAGATACAGTCAGAGACAGACAGGGTTGACAGATGCAGTCAGTGACAGATAGAGGGATGACAGATAGAGTCAGTGAAAGATAGAGGGATGACAGAGACAGATAGAGGGATGACAGATACAGTCAGAGACAGATAGAGGGATGAAAGATACAGTCAGAGACAGATAGAGAGATGACAGATACAGTCAGAGACAGATAGAGGGATGACAGATACAGTCAGTGACAGATAGATGGATGACAGATACAGTCAAAGACAGATAGAGGGATTACAGAGACAGATAGATGGATGACAGATACAGTCAGAGACAGAGGGATGACAGATACAAATAGAGGGATGACAGATACAGTCAGATACAGATAGAGGGATGACAGATACAGTCAGAGACAGATAGAGGGATGACAGAGACAGATAGAGGGATGACAGATACAGTCAGATACAGATAGAGGGATGACAGATACAGATAGAGAGATGACAGATACAGTCAGAGACAGAGGGGTGACAGATACGGATAGAGGGGTGACAGATACAGATAGAGAGATGACAGATACAGTCAGAGACAGACAGGGTTGACAGATACAGTCAGTGACAGATAGAGGGATGACAGATACAGTCAGTGACAGAGGGTTGACAGATAGAGGGATGACAGATACAGTCAATGACAGATAGAGGGATGACAGAGACAGATAGAGGGATGACAGATACAGTCAGAGACAGATAGAGGGATGACAGATACAGTCAGAGACAGATAGAGGGATGACAGATACAGTCAGAGACAGATAGAGAGATGACAGATACAGTCAGTGACAGATAGAGGGATGACAGATACAGTCAGATACAGATAGAGGGATGACAGAGACAGATAAAGGGATGACAGATACAGTCAGAGACAGAGGGATGACAGATACAAATAGAGGGATGACAGATACAGTCAGAGACAGATAGAGGGATGACAGATACAGTCAGTGACAGATAGATGGATGACAGATACAGTCAAAGACAGATAGAGGGATTACAGAGACAGATAGATGGATGACAGATACAGTCAGAGACAGAGGGATGACAGATACAAATAGAGGGATGACAGATACAGTCAGATACAGATAGAGGGATGACAGATACAGTCAGAGACAGATAGAGGGATGACAGAGACAGATAGAGGGATGACAGATACAGTCAGATACAGATAGAGGGATGACAGATACAGATAGAGAGATGACAGATACAGTCAGAGACAGAGGGGTGACAGATACGGATAGAGGGGTGACAGATACAGATAGAGAGATGACAGATACAGTCAGAGACAGACAGGGTTGACAGATACAGTCAGTGACAGATAGAGGGATGACAGATACAGTCAGTGACAGAGGGTTGACAGATAGAGGGATGACAGATACAGTCAATGACAGATAGAGGGATGCCAGAGACAGATAGAGGGATGACAGATACAGTCAGAGACAGATAGAGGGATGACAGATACAGTCAGAGACAGATAGAGGGATGACAGATACAGTCAGAGACAGATAGAGAGATGACAGATACAGTCAGTGACAGATAGAGGGATGACAGATACAGTCAGATACAGATAGAGGGATGACAGAGACAGATAAAGGGATGACAGATACAGTCAGAGACAGAGGGATGACAGATACAAATAGAGGGATGACAGATACAGTCAGAGACAGATAGAGGGATTACAGAGACAGATAGAGGGATGACAGATACAGTCAGATACAGATAGAGGGATGACAGATACAGATAGAGAGATGACAGATACAGTCAGAGACAGAGGGGTGACAGATACAGATAGAGGGGTGACAGATACAGATAGAGAGATGACAGATACAGTCAGAGACAGACAGGGTTGACAGATACAGTCAGTGACAGATAGAGGGATGACAGATACAGTCAGTGACAGAGGGTTGACAGATAGAGGGATGACAGATACAGTCAATGACAGATAGAGGGATGACAGAGACAGATAGAGGGATGACAGATACAGTCAGTGACAGATAGAGGGATGACAGATACAGTCAGAGGCAGATAGAGGGATGACAGATACAGTGAGAGACAGACAGAGGGATGACAGATACAGTCAGAGACAGATAGAGAGATGACAGATACAGTCAGAGAGAGATAGAGAGATGACAGATACAGTCAGAGACAGATAGAGAGATGACAGATACAGTCAGATACAGATAGAGGGATGACAGATACAGTCAGAGACAGAGGGATGACAGATACAAATAGAGGGATGACAGATACAGTCAGAGACAGATAGAGGGATGACAGAGACAGATAGAGGGATGACAGATACAGTCAGAGACAGACAGAGGGATGACATATGCAGTCAGTGACAGATAGAGGGATGACAGATACAGTCAGAGACAGATAGAGTGATGACAGATACAGTCAGAGACAGATAGAGAGATGACAGATACAGTCAGAGACAGACAGAGGGATGAAAGATACAGTCAGAGACAGACAGAGAGATGACAGATACAATCAGAGACAGACAGAGGGATGACAGATACAGTCAGAGACATATAGAGGGATGACAGATACAGTCAGAGACAGATAGAGGGATGACAGATACAGTCAGTGAAAGATAGAGGGATGACAGAGACAGTCAGAGGCAGACAGAGACAGATAGAGGGATGACAGAGAAGGATAGAGGGATGACAGATACAGTCAGAGACATATAGAGGGATGACAGATACAGTCAGAGACAGATAGAGGGATGACAGAAACAGATAGAGGGATGACAGAGAAGGATAGAGGGATGACAGATACAGTCAGAGACATATAGAGGGATGACAGATACAGTCAGAGACAGATAGAGGGATGACAGAAACAGATAGAGGGATGACAGATACAGTCAGAGACAGAGGGGTGACAGATACAGATAGAGGGATGACAGATACAGATAGAGAGATGACAGATACAGTCAGAGACAGACAGGGTTGATAGATACAGTCAGTGACAGATAGAGGGATGACAGATACAGTCAGTGAAAGATAGAGGGATGACAGAGACAGATAGAGGGATGACAGATACAGTCAGAGACAGATAGAGGGATGACAGATACAGTCAGAGACAGATAGAGAGATGACAGATACAGTCAGTGACAGATAGAGGGATGACAGATACAGTCAGTGACAGATAGAGGGATGACACATACAGTCAAAGACAGATAGAGGGATGACAGAGACAGATAGATGGATGACAGATACAGTCAGAGACAGAGGGATGACAGATACAAATAGAGGGATGACAGATACAGTCAGAGACAGATAGAGGGATTACAGAGACAGATAGAGGGATGAAAGATACAGTCAGATACAGATAGAGGAATGACAGATACAGATAGAGAGATGACAGATACAGTCAGAGACAGAGGGGTGACAGATAGAGATAGAGGGGTGACAGATACAGATAGAGAGATGACAGATACAGTCAGAGACATATAGAGGGATGACAGATACAGTCAGAGACAGATAGAGGGATGACAAATACAGTCAGTGAAAGATAGAGGGATGACAGAGACAGATAGAGGGATGACAGATACAGTCAGAGACAGATAGAGAGATGACATATACAGTCAGATACAGATAGAGGGATGACAGAGACAGATAGAGGGATGCCAGATACAGTCAGTAACAGATGGAGGGATGACATATATAGTCAGAGGCAGACAGAGACAGATAGAGGGATGACAGATAAAGTCAGAGACAGATAAAGGGATGACAGATAAAGTCAGAGACAGATAGAGAGATGATAGATACAGTCAAAGACAGATAGAGGGACGACAGATACAGTCAGTGACAGATAGAGGGATGACAGATACAGTCAATGACAGATAGAGAGATGACAGATACAGTCAGAGACAGATAGAGAGATGACAGATACAGTCAGATACAGATAGAGGGATGACAGAGACAGATAGAGGGATGCCAGATACAGTCAGTGACAGATGGAGAGATGACATATACAGTCAGAGGCAGAGAGAGACAGATAGAGGGATGACAGAGACAGATAGAGGGATGACAGATACAAATAGAGGGATGACAGATACAGTCAGAGACAGATAGAGGGATGACAGAGACAGATAGAGGGATGACAGATACAGTCAGAGACAGACAGAGGGATGACAGATGCAGTCAGTGACAGATAGAGGGATGACAGATACAGTCAGAGACAGATAGAGAGATGACAGATACAGTCAGAGACAGAGGGATGAAAGATACAGTCAGAGACAGACAGAGAGATGACCGATACAATCAGAGACAGACAGAGGGATGACAGATACAGTCAGAGACATATAGAGGGATGACAGATACAGTCAGAGACTGATAGAGGGATGACAGATACAGTCAGTGAAAGATAGAGGGATGACAGAGACAGATAGAGGGATGACAGATACAGTCAGAGACAGATAGAGGGATGACAGATACAGTCAGAGGCAGACAGAGACAGATAGAGGGATGACAGAGAAGGATAGAGGGATGACAGATACAGTCAGAGACATATAGAGGGATGACAGATACAGTCAGAGACAGATAGAGGGATGACAGAAACAGATAGAGGGATGACAGAGAAGGATAGAGGGATGACAGATACAGTCAGAGACATATAGAGGGATGACAGATACAGTCAGAGACAGATAGAGGGATGACAGAAACAGATAGAGGGATGACAGATACAGTCAGAGACAGAGGGGTGACAGATACAGATAGAGGGATGACAGATACAGATAGAGAGATGACAGATACAGTCAGAGACAGACAGGGTTGACAGATGCAGTCAGTGACAGATAGAGGGATGACAGATAGAGTCAGTGAAAGATAGAGGGATGACAGAGACAGATAGAGGGATGACAGATACAGTCAGAGACAGATAGAGGGATGAAAGATACAGTCAGAGACAGATAGAGAGATGACAGATACAGTCAGAGACAGATAGAGGGATGAAAGATACAGTCAGAGACAGATAGAGAGATGACAGATACAGTCAGAGACAGATAGAGGGATGACAGATACAGTCAGAGACAGATAGAGGGATGAAAGATACAGTCAGAGACAGATAGAGAGATGACAGATACAATCAAAGACAGATAGAGGGATGACACATACAGTCAGAGGCAGACAGAGACAGATAGAGGGATGACAGAGACAGTGAGAGACAGAGGGATGACAGATACAAATAGAGGGATGACAGACACAGTCAGAGACAGATAGAGGGATGACAGAGACAGATAGAGGGATGACAGATACAGTCAGATACAGATAGAGGGATGACAGATACAGATAGAGAGATGAAAGATACAGTCAGATACAGATAGAGGGATGACAGATACAGATAGAGAGATGACAGATACAGTCAGAGACAGAGGGGTGACAGATACAGATAGAGAGATGACAGGTACAGTCAAAGACAGATAGAGGGATGACACATACAGTCAGAGGCAGACAGAGAGAGATAGAGGGATGACAGAGACAGATAGAGGGATGACAGATACAGTCAGAGACAGACAGAGGGATGACAGATGCAGTCAGTGACAGATAGAGGGATGACAGATACAGATACAGTCAGAGACAGACAGAGGGATGACAGATACAGTCAGAGACAGACAGAGAGATGACAGATACAATCAGAGACAGACAGAGGGATGACAGATGCAGTCAGTGAAAGATAGAGGGATGCCAGATACAGTCAGAGGCAGACAGAGACAGATAGAGGGATGACAGAGACAGATAGAGGGATGACAGATACAGTCAGAGACAGACAGAGGGATGACAGATACAGTCAGAGACAGACAGAGGGATGACAGATGCAGTCAGTGACAGATAGAGGGATGACTGATACAGTCAGAGACAGATAGAGGGATGACAGATACATTCAGTGACAGATAGAGGGATGACAGATACAGTCAGAGGCAGACAGAGACAGATAGAGGGATGACAGGGACAGATAGAGGGATGACAGATACAGTCAGAGACAGACAGAGGGATGACAGATGCAGTCAGTGACAGATAGAGGGATGACAGATACAGTCAGAGACAGATAGAGTGATGACAGATACAGTCAGAGACAGATAGAGAGATGACGGATACAGTCAGAGACAGACAGAGGGATGAAAGATACAGTCAGAGACAGACAGAGAGATGACCGATACAATCAGAGACAGACAGAGGGATGACAGATGCAGTCAGTGACAGATAGAGGGATGACAGATACAGTCAGAGACAGATAGAGAGATGACAGATACAGTCAGAGACAGACAGAGGGATGAAAGATACAGTCAGAGACAGACAGAGGGATGACCGATACAATCAGAGACAGACAGAGGGATGACAGATACAGTCAGAGATATATAGAGGGATGACAGATACAGTCAGAGACTGATAGAGGGATGACAGATACAGTCAGTGAAAGATAGAGGGATGACAGAGACAGATAGAGGGATGACAGATACAGTCAGAGACAGATAGAGGGATGACAGATACAGTCAGAGGCAGACAGAGACAGATAGAGGGATGACAGAGAAGGATAGAGGGATGACAGATACAGTCAGAGACATATAGAGGGATGACAGATACAGTCAGAGACAGATAGAGGGATGACAGAGACAGATAGAGGGATGACAGATACAGTCAGATACAGATAGAGGGATGACAGATACAGATAGAGAGATGACAGATACAGTCAGATACAGATAGAGGGATGACAGATACAGATAGAGAGATGACAGATACAGTCAGAGACAGAGGGGTGACAGATAAGGATAGAGAGATGACAGATACAATCAAAGACAGATAGAGGGATGACACATACAGTCAGAGGCAGACAGAGACAGATAGAGGGATGACAGAGACAGTCAGAGACAGAGGGATGACAGATACAAATAGAGGGATGACAGATACAGTCAGAGACAGAGGGGTGACAGATACAGATAGAGAGATGACAGATACAGTCAAAGACAGATAGAGGGATGACACATACAGTCAGAGGCAGACAGAGAGAGATAGAGGGATGACAGAGACAGATAGAGGGATGACAGATACAGTCAGAGACAGACAGAGGGATGACAGATGCAGTCAGTGACAGATAGAGGGATGACAGATACAGATACAGTCAGAGACAGACAGAGGGATGACAGATACAGTCAGAGACAGACAGAGAGATGACAGATACAATCAGAGACAGACAGAGGGATGACAGATACAGTCAGAGACATATAGAGGGATGACAGATACAGTCAGAGACAGATAGAGGGATGACAGATACAGTCAGTGAAAGATAGAGGGATGCCAGATACAGTCAGAGGCAGACAGAGACAGATAGAGGGATGACAGAGACAGATAGAGGGATGACAGATACAGTCAGAGACAGACAGAGGGATGACAGATACAGTCAGAGACAGACAGAGGGATGACAGATGCAGTCAGTGACAGATAGAGGGATGACTGATACAGTCAGAGACAGATAGAGGGATGACAGATACATTCAGTGACAGATAGAGGGATGACAGATACAGTCAGAGGCAGACAGAGACAGATAGAGGGATGACAGGGACAGATAGAGGGATGACAGATACAGTCAGAGACAGACAGAGGGATGACAGATGCAGTCAGTGACAGATAGAGGGATGACAGATACAGTCAGAGACAGATAGAGTGATGACAGATACAGTCAGAGACAGATAGAGAGATGACGGATACAGTCAGAGACAGACAGAGGGATGAAAGATACAGTCAGAGACAGACAGAGAGATGACCGATACAATCAGAGACAGACAGAGGGATGACAGATACAGTCAGAGACATATAGAGGGATGACAGATACAGTCAGAGACATATAGAGGGATGACAGATACAGTCAGTGAAAGATAGAGGGATGACAGAGACAGATAGAGAGATGACAGATACAGTCAGATACAGATAGAGGGATGACAGAGACAGATAGAGGGATGCCAGATACAGTCAGTGACAGATGGAGGGATGACATATACAGTCAGAGGCAGACAGAGACAGATAGAGGGATGACAGATACAGTCAGAGACAGACAGAGGGATGACAGATACAGTCAGAGACAGACAGAGGGATGACAGATACAATCAGAGACAGACAGAGGGATGACAGATACAGTCAGAGACATATAGAGGGATGACAGATACAGTCAGAGACAGATAGAGGGATGACAAATACAGTCAGTGAAAGATAGAGGGATGACAGAGACAGATAGAGGGATGACAGATACAGTCAGAGACAGATAGAGAGATGACATATACAGTCAGATACAGATAGAGGGATGACAGAGACAGATAGAGGGATGCCAGATACAGTCAGTAACAGATGGAGGGATGACATATATAGTCAGAGGCAGACAGAGACAGATAGAGGGATGACAGATAAAGTCAGAGACAGATAAAGGGATGACAGATAAAGTCAGAGACAGATAGAGAGATGATAGATACAGTCAAAGACAGATAGAGGGACGACAGATACAGTCAGTGACAGATAGAGGGATGACAGATACAGTCAATGACAGATAGAGAGATGACAGATACAGTCAGAGACAGATAGAGAGATGACAGATACAGTCAGATACAGATAGAGGGATGACAGAGACAGATAGAGGGATGCCAGATACAGTCAGTGACAGATGGAGAGATGACATATACAGTCAGAGGCAGAGAGAGACAGATAGAGGGATGACAGAGACAGATAGAGGGATGACAGATACAGTCAGAGACAGAGGGATGACAGATACAAATAGAGGGATGACAGATACAGTCAGAGACAGATAGAGGGATGACAGAGACAGATAGAGGGATGACAGATACAGTCAGAGACAGACAGAGGGATGACAGATGCAGTCAGTGACAGATAGAGGGATGACAGATACAGTCAGAGACAGATAGAGAGATGACAGATACAGTCAGAGACAGACAGAGGGATGAAAGATACAGTCAGAGACAGACAGAGAGATGACCGATACAATCAGAGACAGACAGAGGGATGACAGATACAGTCAGAGACATATAGAGGGATGACAGATACAGTCAGAGACTGATAGAGGGATGACAGATACAGTCAGTGAAAGATAGAGGGATGACAGAGACAGATAGAGGGATGACAGATACAGTCAGAGACAGATAGAGGGATGACAGATACAGTCAGAGGCAGACAGAGACAGATAGAGGGATGACAGAGAAGGATAGAGGGATGACAGATACAGTCAGAGACATATAGAGGGATGACAGATACAGTCAGAGACAGATAGAGGGATGACAGAAACAGATAGAGGGATGACAGAGAAGGATAGAGGGATGACAGATACAGTCAGAGACATATAGAGGGATGACAGATACAGTCAGAGACAGATAGAGGGATGACAGAAACAGATAGAGGGATGACAGATACAGTCAGAGACAGAGGGGTGACAGATACAGATAGAGGGATGACAGATACAGATAGAGAGATGACAGATACAGTCAGAGACAGACAGGGTTGACAGATGCAGTCAGTGACAGATAGAGGGATGACAGATAGAGTCAGTGAAAGATAGAGGGATGACAGAGACAGATAGAGGGATGACAGATACAGTCAGAGACAGATAGAGGGATGAAAGATACAGTCAGAGACAGATAGAGAGATGACAGATACAGTCAGAGACAGATAGAGGGATGACAGATACAGTCAGTGACAGATAGATGGATGACAGATACAAAGACAGATAGAGGGATTACAGAGACAGATAGATGGATGACAGATACAGTCAGAGACAGAGGGATGACAGATACAAATAGAGGGATGACAGATACAGTCAGATACAGATAGAGGGATGACAGATACAGTCAGAGACAGATAGAGGGATGACAGAGACAGATAGAGGGATGACAGATACAGTCAGATACAGATAGAGGGATGACAGATACAGATAGAGAGATGACAGATACAGTCAGAGACAGAGGGGTGACAGATACGGATAGAGGGGTGACAGATACAGATAGAGAGATGACAGATACAGTCAGAGACAGACAGGGTTGACAGATACAGTCAGTGACAGATAGAGGGATGACAGATACAGTCAGTGACAGAGGGTTGACAGATAGAGGGATGACAGATACAGTCAATGACAGATAGAGGGATGCCAGAGACAGATAGAGGGATGACAGATACAGTCAGAGACAGATAGAGGGATGACAGATACAGTCAGAGACAGATAGAGGGATGACAGATACAGTCAGAGACAGATAGAGAGATGACAGATACAGTCAGTGACAGATAGAGGGATGACAGATACAGTCAGATACAGATAGAGGGATGACAGAGACAGATAAAGGGATGACAGATACAGTCAGAGACAGAGGGATGACAGATACAAATAGAGGGATGACAGATACAGTCAGAGACAGATAGAGGGATTACAGAGACAGATAGAGGGATGACAGATACAGTCAGATACAGATAGAGGGATGACAGATACAGATAGAGAGATGACAGATACAGTCAGAGACAGAGGGGTGACAGATACAGATAGAGGGGTGACAGATACAGATAGAGAGATGACAGATACAGTCAGAGACAGACAGGGTTGACAGATACAGTCAGTGACAGATAGAGGGATGACAGATACAGTCAGTGACAGAGGGTTGACAGATAGAGGGATGACAGATACAGTCAATGACAGATAGAGGGATGACAGAGACAGATAGAGGGATGACAGATACAGTCAGTGACAGATAGAGGGATGACAGATACAGTCAGAGGCAGATAGAGGGATGACAGATACAGTGAGAGACAGACAGAGGGATGACAGATACAGTCAGAGACAGATAGAGAGATGACAGATACAGTCAGAGAGAGATAGAGAGATGACAGATACAGTCAGAGACAGATAGAGAGATGACAGATACAGTCAGATACAGATAGAGGGATGACAGATACAGTCAGAGACAGAGGGATGACAGATACAAATAGAGGGATGACAGATACAGTCAGAGACAGATAGAGGGATGACAGAGACAGATAGAGGGATGACAGATACAGTCAGAGACAGACAGAGGGATGACATATGCAGTCAGTGACAGATAGAGGGATGACAGATACAGTCAGAGACAGATAGAGTGATGACAGATACAGTCAGAGACAGATAGAGAGATGACAGATACAGTCAGAGACAGACAGAGGGATGAAAGATACAGTCAGAGACAGACAGAGAGATGACAGATACAATCAGAGACAGACAGAGGGATGACAGATACAGTCAGAGACATATAGAGGGATGACAGATACAGTCAGAGACAGATAGAGGGATGACAGATACAGTCAGTGAAAGATAGAGGGATGACAGAGACAGTCAGAGGCAGACAGAGACAGATAGAGGGATGACAGAGAAGGATAGAGGGATGACAGATACAGTCAGAGACATATAGAGGGATGACAGATACAGTCAGAGACAGATAGAGGGATGACAGAAACAGATAGAGGGATGACAGAGAAGGATAGAAGGATGACAGATACAGTCAGAGACATATAGAGGGATGACAGATACAGTCAGAGACAGATAGAGGGATGACAGAAACAGATAGAGGGATGACAGATACAGTCAGAGACAGAGGGGTGACAGATACAGATAGAGGGATGACAGATACAGATAGAGAGATGACAGATACAGTCAGAGACAGACAGGGTTGATAGATACAGTCAGTGACAGATAGAGGGATGACAGATACAGTCAGTGAAAGATAGAGGGATGACAGAGACAGATAGAGGGATGACAGATACAGTCAGAGACAGATAGAGGGATGACAGATACAGTCAGAGACAGATAGAGAGATGACAGATACAGTCAGTGACAGATAGAGGGATGACAGATACAGTCAGTGACAGATAGAGGGATGACACATACAGTCAAAGACAGATAGAGGGATGACAGAGACAGATAGATGGATGACAGATACAGTCAGAGACAGAGGGATGACAGATACAAATAGAGGGATGACAGATACAGTCAGAGACAGATAGAGGGATTACAGAGACAGATAGAGGGATGAAAGATACAGTCAGATACAGATAGAGGAATGACAGATACAGATAGAGAGATGACAGATACAGTCAGAGACAGAGGGGTGACAGATAGAGATAGAGGGGTGACAGATACAGATAGAGAGATGACAGATACAGTCAGAGACATATAGAGGGATGACAGATACAGTCAGAGACAGATAGAGGGATGACAAATACAGTCAGTGAAAGATAGAGGGATGACAGAGACAGATAGAGGGATGACAGATACAGTCAGAGACAGATAGAGAGATGACATATACAGTCAGATACAGATAGAGGGATGACAGAGACAGATAGAGGGATGCCAGATACAGTCAGTAACAGATGGAGGGATGACATATATAGTCAGAGGCAGACAGAGACAGATAGAGGGATGACAGATAAAGTCAGAGACAGATAAAGGGATGACAGATAAAGTCAGAGACAGATAGAGAGATGATAGATACAGTCAAAGACAGATAGAGGGACGACAGATACAGTCAGTGACAGATAGAGGGATGACAGATACAGTCAATGACAGATAGAGAGATGACAGATACAGTCAGAGACAGATAGAGAGATGACAGATACAGTCAGATACAGATAGAGGGATGACAGAGACAGATAGAGGGATGCCAGATACAGTCAGTGACAGATGGAGAGATGACATATACAGTCAGAGGCAGAGAGAGATAGATAGAGGGATGACAGAGACAGATAGAGGGATGACAGATACAGTCAGAGACAGAGGGATGACAGATACAAATAGAGGGATGACAGATACAGTCAGAGACAGATAGAGGGATGACAGAGACAGATAGAGGGATGACAGATACAGTCAGAGACAGACAGAGAGATGACAGATACAATCAGAGACAGACAGAGGGATGACAGATACAGTCAGAGACATATAGAGGGATGACAGATACAGTCAGAGACAGATAGAGGGATGACAGATACAGTCAGTGAAAGATAGAGGGATGACAGAGACAGTCAGAGGCAGACAGAGACAGATAGAGGGATGACAGAGAAGGATAGAGGGATGACAGATACAGTCAGAGACATATAGAGGGATGACAGATACAGTCAGAGACAGATAGAGGGATGACAGAAACAGATAGAGGGATGACAGAGAAGGATAGAAGGATGACAGATACAGTCAGAGACATATAGAGGGATGACAGATACAGTCAGAGACAGATAGAGGGATGACAGAAACAGATAGAGGGATGACAGATACAGTCAGAGACAGATAGAGGGATGACAGAGACAGATAGAGGGATGACAGATACAGTCAGAGACAGACAGAGGGATGACAGATGCAGTCAGTGACAGATAGAGGGATGACAGATACAGTCAGAGACAGATAGAGAGATGACAGATACAGTCAGAGACAGAGGGATGAAAGATACAGTCAGAGACAGACAGAGAGATGACCGATACAATCAGAGACAGACAGAGGGATGACAGATACAGTCAGAGACATATAGAGGGATGACAGATACAGTCAGAGACTGATAGAGGGATGACAGATACAGTCAGTGAAAGATAGAGGGATGACAGAGACAGATAGAGGGATGACAGATACAGTCAGAGACAGATAGAGGGATGACAGATACAGTCAGAGGCAGACAGAGACAGATAGAGGGATGACAGAGAAGGATAGAGGGATGACAGATACAGTCAGAGACATATAGAGGGATGACAGATACAGTCAGAGACAGATAGAGGGATGACAGAAACAGATAGAGGGATGACAGAGAAGGATAGAGGGATGACAGATACAGTCAGAGACATATAGAGGGATGACAGATACAGTCAGAGACAGATAGAGGGATGACAGAAACAGATAGAGGGATGACAGATACAGTCAGAGACAGAGGGGTGACAGATACAGATAGAGGGATGACAGATACAGATAGAGAGATGACAGATACAGTCAGAGACAGACAGGGTTGACAGATGCAGTCAGTGACAGATAGAGGGATGACAGATAGAGTCAGTGAAAGATAGAGGGATGACAGAGACAGATAGAGGGATGACAGATACAGTCAGAGACAGATAGAGGGATGAAAGATACAGTCAGAGACAGATAGAGAGATGACAGATACAGTCAGAGACAGATAGAGGGATGACAGATACAGTCAGTGACAGATAGATGGATGACAGATACAGTCAAAGACAGATAGAGGGATTACAGAGACAGATAGATGGATGACAGATACAGTCAGAGACAGAGGGATGACAGATACAAATAGAGGGATGACAGATACAGTCAGATACAGATAGAGGGATGACAGATACAGTCAGAGACAGATAGAGGGATGACAGAGACAGATAGAGGGATGACAGATACAGTCAGATACAGATAGAGGGATGACAGATACAGATAGAGAGATGACAGATACAGTCAGAGACAGAGGGGTGACAGATACGGATAGAGGGGTGACAGATACAGATAGAGAGATGACAGATACAGTCAGAGACAGACAGGGTTGACAGATACAGTCAGTGACAGATAGAGGGATGACAGATACAGTCAGTGACAGAGGGTTGACAGATAGAGGGATGACAGATACAGTCAATGACAGATAGAGGGATGACAGAGACAGATAGAGGGATGACAGATACAGTCAGAGACAGATAGAGGGATGACAGATACAGTCAGAGACAGATAGAGGGATGACAGATACAGTCAGAGACAGATAGAGAGATGACAGATACAGTCAGTGACAGATAGAGGGATGACAGATACAGTCAGATACAGATAGAGGGATGACAGAGACAGATAAAGGGATGACAGATACAGTCAGAGACAGAGGGATGACAGATACAAATAGAGGGATGACAGATACAGTCAGAGACAGATAGAGGGATGACAGATACAGTCAGTGACAGATAGATGGATGACAGATACAGTCAAAGACAGATAGAGGGATTACAGAGACAGATAGATGGATGACAGATACAGTCAGAGACAGAGGGATGACAGATACAAATAGAGGGATGACAGATACAGTCAGATACAGATAGAGGGATGACAGATACAGTCAGAGACAGATAGAGGGATGACAGAGACAGATAGAGGGATGACAGATACAGTCAGATACAGATAGAGGGATGACAGATACAGATAGAGAGATGACAGATACAGTCAGAGACAGAGGGGTGACAGATACGGATAGAGGGGTGACAGATACAGATAGAGAGATGACAGATACAGTCAGAGACAGACAGGGTTGACAGATACAGTCAGTGACAGATAGAGGGATGACAGATACAGTCAGTGACAGAGGGTTGACAGATAGAGGGATGACAGATACAGTCAATGACAGATAGAGGGATGCCAGAGACAGATAGAGGGATGACAGATACAGTCAGAGACAGATAGAGGGATGACAGATACAGTCAGAGACAGATAGAGGGATGACAGATACAGTCAGAGACAGATAGAGAGATGACAGATACAGTCAGTGACAGATAGAGGGATGACAGATACAGTCAGATACAGATAGAGGGATGACAGAGACAGATAAAGGGATGACAGATACAGTCAGAGACAGAGGGATGACAGATACAAATAGAGGGATGACAGATACAGTCAGAGACAGATAGAGGGATTACAGAGACAGATAGAGGGATGACAGATACAGTCAGATACAGATAGAGGGATGACAGATACAGATAGAGAGATGACAGATACAGTCAGAGACAGAGGGGTGACAGATACAGATAGAGGGGTGACAGATACAGATAGAGAGATGACAGATACAGTCAGAGACAGACAGGGTTGACAGATACAGTCAGTGACAGATAGAGGGATGACAGATACAGTCAGTGACAGAGGGTTGACAGATAGAGGGATGACAGATACAGTCAATGACAGATAGAGGGATGACAGAGACAGATAGAGGGATGACAGATACAGTCAGTGACAGATAGAGGGATGACAGATACAGTCAGAGGCAGATAGAGGGATGACAGATACAGTGAGAGACAGACAGAGGGATGACAGATACAGTCAGAGACAGATAGAGAGATGACAGATACAGTCAGAGAGAGATAGAGAGATGACAGATACAGTCAGAGACAGATAGAGAGATGACAGATACAGTCAGATACAGATAGAGGGATGACAGATACAGTCAGAGACAGAGGGATGACAGATACAAATAGAGGGATGACAGATACAGTCAGAGACAGATAGAGGGATGACAGAGACAGATAGAGGGATGACAGATACAGTCAGAGACAGACAGAGGGATGACATATGCAGTCAGTGACAGATAGAGGGATGACAGATACAGTCAGAGACAGATAGAGTGATGACAGATACAGTCAGAGACAGATAGAGAGATGACAGATACAGTCAGAGACAGACAGAGGGATGAAAGATACAGTCAGAGACAGACAGAGAGATGACAGATACAATCAGAGACAGACAGAGGGATGACAGATACAGTCAGAGACATATAGAGGGATGACAGATACAGTCAGAGACAGATAGAGGGATGACAGATACAGTCAGTGAAAGATAGAGGGATGACAGAGACAGTCAGAGGCAGACAGAGACAGATAGAGGGATGACAGAGAAGGATAGAGGGATGACAGATACAGTCAGAGACATATAGAGGGATGACAGATACAGTCAGAGACAGATAGAGGGATGACAGAAACAGATAGAGGGATGACAGAGAAGGATAGAGGGATGACAGATACAGTCAGAGACATATAGAGGGATGACAGATACAGTCAGAGACAGATAGAGGGATGACAGAAACAGATAGAGGGATGACAGATACAGTCAGAGACAGAGGGGTGACAGATACAGATAGAGGGATGACAGATACAGATAGAGAGATGACAGATACAGTCAGAGACAGACAGGGTTGATAGATACAGTCAGTGACAGATAGAGGGATGACAGATACAGTCAGTGAAAGATAGAGGGATGACAGAGACAGATAGAGGGATGACAGATACAGTCAGAGACAGATAGAGGGATGACAGATACAGTCAGAGACAGATAGAGAGATGACAGATACAGTCAGTGACAGATAGAGGGATGACAGATACAGTCAGTGACAGATAGAGGGATGACACATACAGTCAAAGACAGATAGAGGGATGACAGAGACAGATAGATGGATGACAGATACAGTCAGAGACAGAGGGATGACAGATACAAATAGAGGGATGACAGATACAGTCAGAGACAGATAGAGGGATTACAGAGACAGATAGAGGGATGAAAGATACAGTCAGATACAGATAGAGGAATGACAGATACAGATAGAGAGATGACAGATACAGTCAGAGACAGAGGGGTGACAGATAGAGATAGAGGGGTGACAGATACAGATAGAGAGATGACAGATACAGTCAGAGACATATAGAGGGATGACAGATACAGTCAGAGACAGATAGAGGGATGACAAATACAGTCAGTGAAAGATAGAGGGATGACAGAGACAGATAGAGGGATGACAGATACAGTCAGAGACAGATAGAGAGATGACATATACAGTCAGATACAGATAGAGGGATGACAGAGACAGATAGAGGGATGCCAGATACAGTCAGTAACAGATGGAGGGATGACATATATAGTCAGAGGCAGACAGAGACAGATAGAGGGATGACAGATAAAGTCAGAGACAGATAAAGGGATGACAGATAAAGTCAGAGACAGATAGAGAGATGATAGATACAGTCAAAGACAGATAGAGGGACGACAGATACAGTCAGTGACAGATAGAGGGATGACAGATACAGTCAATGACAGATAGAGAGATGACAGATACAGTCAGAGACAGATAGAGAGATGACAGATACAGTCAGATACAGATAGAGGGATGACAGAGACAGATAGAGGGATGCCAGATACAGTCAGTGACAGATGGAGAGATGACATATACAGTCAGAGGCAGAGAGAGACAGATAGAGGGATGACAGAGACAGATAGAGGGATGACAGATACAAATAGAGGGATGACAGATACAGTCAGAGACAGATAGAGGGATGACAGAGACAGATAGAGGGATGACAGATACAGTCAGAGACAGACAGAGGGATGACAGATGCAGTCAGTGACAGATAGAGGGATGACAGATACAGTCAGAGACAGATAGAGAGATGACAGATACAGTCAGAGACAGAGGGATGAAAGATACAGTCAGAGACAGACAGAGAGATGACCGATACAATCAGAGACAGACAGAGGGATGACAGATACAGTCAGAGACATATAGAGGGATGACAGATACAGTCAGAGACTGATAGAGGGATGACAGATACAGTCAGTGAAAGATAGAGGGATGACAGAGACAGATAGAGGGATGACAGATACAGTCAGAGACAGATAGAGGGATGACAGATACAGTCAGAGGCAGACAGAGACAGATAGAGGGATGACAGAGAAGGATAGAGGGATGACAGATACAGTCAGAGACATATAGAGGGATGACAGATACAGTCAGAGACAGATAGAGGGATGACAGAAACAGATAGAGGGATGACAGAGAAGGATAGAGGGATGACAGATACAGTCAGAGACATATAGAGGGATGACAGATACAGTCAGAGACAGATAGAGGGATGACAGAAACAGATAGAGGGATGACAGATACAGTCAGAGACAGAGGGGTGACAGATACAGATAGAGGGATGACAGATACAGATAGAGAGATGACAGATACAGTCAGAGACAGACAGGGTTGACAGATGCAGTCAGTGACAGATAGAGGGATGACAGATAGAGTCAGTGAAAGATAGAGGGATGACAGAGACAGATAGAGGGATGACAGATACAGTCAGAGACAGATAGAGGGATGAAAGATACAGTCAGAGACAGATAGAGAGATGACAGATACAGTCAGAGACAGATAGAGGGATGACAGATACAGTCAGTGACAGATAGATGGATGACAGATACAGTCAAAGACAGATAGAGGGATTACAGAGACAGATAGATGGATGACAGATACAGTCAGAGACAGAGGGATGACAGATACAAATAGAGGGATGACAGATACAGTCAGATACAGATAGAGGGATGACAGATACAGTCAGAGACAGATAGAGGGATGACAGAGACAGATAGAGGGATGACAGATACAGTCAGATACAGATAGAGGGATGACAGATACAGATAGAGAGATGACAGATACAGTCAGAGACAGAGGGGTGACAGATACGGATAGAGGGGTGACAGATACAGATAGAGAGATGACAGATACAGTCAGAGACAGACAGGGTTGACAGATACAGTCAGTGACAGATAGAGGGATGACAGATACAGTCAGTGACAGAGGGTTGACAGATAGAGGGATGACAGATACAGTCAATGACAGATAGAGGGATGACAGAGACAGATAGAGGGATGACAGATACAGTCAGAGACAGATAGAGGGATGACAGATACAGTCAGAGACAGATAGAGGGATGACAGATACAGTCAGAGACAGATAGAGAGATGACAGATACAGTCAGTGACAGATAGAGGGATGACAGATACAGTCAGATACAGATAGAGGGATGACAGAGACAGATAAAGGGATGACAGATACAGTCAGAGACAGAGGGATGACAGATACAAATAGAGGGATGACAGATACAGTCAGAGACAGATAGAGAGATGACAGATATAATCAGAGACAGATAGAGGGATGACAGATACAGTCAGAGACGGATAGAGAGATGACAGATACAGTCAGAGACAGATAGAGGGGTGACAGAGACAGATAGAGGGATGACAGATAAAGTCAGAGACAGATAGAGGGATGATAGATACAGTCAAAGACAGATAGAGGGATGACAGATACAGTCAGTGATGGATAGAGGGATGACCGAGACAGATAGAGAGATGACAGATACAGATAGAGGGATGACAGATACAGTCAGTGACAGATAGAGGGATGACAGATACAGTCAGAGACGGATAGAGAGATGACAGATACAGTCAGAGACAGATAGAGAGATGACAGATACAGTCAGATACAGATAGAGGGATGACAGAGACAGATAGAGGGATGACAGATACAGTCAGAGACAGAGGGATGACAGATACAAATAGAGGGATGACAGATACAGTCAGAGACAGATAGAGGGATGACAGAGACAGATAGAGGGATGACAGATACAGTCAGATACAGATAGAGGGATGACAGATACAGATAGAGAGATGACAGATACAGTCAGATACAGATAGAGGGATGACAGATACAGATAGAGAGATGACAGATACAGTCAGAGACAGAGGGGTGACAGATAAGGATAGAGAGATGACAGATACAATCAAAGACAGATAGAGGGATGACACATACAGTCAGAGGCAGACAGAGACAGATAGAGGGATGACAGAGACAGTCAGAGACAGAGGGATGACAGATACAAATAGAGGGATGACAGACACAGTCAGAGACAGATAGAGGGATGACAGAGACAGATAGAGGGATGACAGATACAGTCAGATACAGATAGAGGGATGACAGATACAGATAGAGAGATGAAAGATACAGTCAGATACAGATAGAGGGATGACAGATACAGATAGAGAGATGACAGATACAGTCAGAGACAGAGGGGTGACAGATACAGATAGAGAGATGACAGGTACAGTCAAAGACAGATAGAGGGATGACACATACAGTCAGAGGCAGACAGAGAGAGATAGAGGGATGACAGAGACAGATAGAGGGATGACAGATACAGTCAGAGACAGACAGAGGGATGACAGATGCAGTCAGTGACAGATAGAGGGATGACAGATACAGATACAGTCAGAGACAGACAGAGGGATGACAGATACAGTCAGAGACAGACAGAGAGATGACAGATACAATCAGAGACAGACAGAGGGATGACAGATGCAGTCAGTGAAAGATAGAGGGATGCCAGATACAGTCAGAGGCAGACAGAGACAGATAGAGGGATGACAGAGACAGATAGAGGGATGACAGATACAGTCAGAGACAGACAGAGGGATGACAGATACAGTCAGAGACAGACAGAGGGATGACAGATGCAGTCAGTGACAGATAGAGGGATGACTGATACAGTCAGAGACAGATAGAGTGATGACAGATACAGTCAGAGACAGATAGAGAGATGACAGATACAGTCAGAGACAGACAGAGGGATGAAAGATACAGTCAGAGACAGACAGAGAGATGACAGATACAATCAGAGACAGACAGAGGGATGACAGATACAGTCAGAGACATATAGAGGGATGACAGATACAGTCAGAGACAGATAGAGGGATGACAGATACAGTCAGTGAAAGATAGAGGGATGACAGAGACAGATAGAGGGATGACAGATACAGTCAGAGACAGATAGAGGGATGACAGATACAGTCAGAGACAGATAGAGGGATGACAGATACAGTCAGTGACAGATAGAGGGATGACAGATACAGTCAGAGGCAGACAGAGACAGATAGAGGGATGACAGAGAAGGATAGAGGGATGACAGATACAGTCAGAGACATATAGAGGGATGACAGATACAGTCAGAGACAGATAGAGGGATGACAGAAACAGATAGAGGGATGACAGAGAAGGATAGAGGGATGACAGATACAGTCAGAGACATATAGAGGGATGACAGATACAGTCAGAGACAGATAGAGGGATGACAGAAACAGATAGAGGGATGACAGATACAGTCAGAGACAGAGGGGTGACAGATACAGATAGAGGGATGACAGATACAGATAGAGAGATGACAGATACAGTCAGAGACAGACAGGGTTGATAGATACAGTCAGTGACAGACAGAGGGATGACAGATACAGTCAGTGAAAGATAGAGGGATGACAGAGACAGATAGAGGGATGACAGATACAGTCAGAGACAGATAGAGGGATGACAGATACAGTCAGAGACAGATAGAGAGATGACAGATACAGTCAGAGACAGATAGAGGGATGACAGATACAGTCAGTGACAGATAGAGGGATGACACATACAGTCAAAGACAGATAGAGGGATGACAGAGACAGATAGATGGATGACAGATACAGTCAGAGACAGAGGGATGACAGATACAAATAGAGGGATGACAGATACAGTCAGAGACAGATAGAGGGATTACAGAGACAGATAGAGGGATGACAGATACAGTCAGATACAGATAGAGCACTCAAAAAAATGGTTTTGCAGCACTGTTGATTTTACCCCAATATGTTTTGTTAAAATAGCACACATACATTTCTTTTCCCACCAAAACACTATTGTATTGTGTTTCATTAACTGAAACTGTGCCAATTTCCACTATACTAAATTATCAGTCGTTAAACTAATGTAAAGTGTTTCAATTCGCGATTCAAAAAAAACCCCGGATGTGACGATTTCCAACGTATTGAAAGAAGACGGCGCGAAGGAGCAAGGCGAATGCCGTCAGACCCATGTTTATTATATGTCTATGGTCAGACCTACTACCAGCAAGGTAAGAAAATATAAAGTTATTCTAAAGGCAAAGTGTTTAATTTCTATTAGTGTTTGGGCTCTGGGATGCTTTTAATATATTAACTATTGAATATTGTGTGAATCTTTTTTATTTCGCCATTAATGGATGATTCCATGCGATTGAAAGATGCGGGTTTATTTGTAACATTGTTACTTGTGGAAAGTGGATGATTCTCTGTAGTGTATGCCGTTTAAACGTGAAAAACGTTTTACGTGACAGTGATATTAAAATTCAAAACTCAGTACACACCTTAAACTAAATGTGCAGAAAAGCAGATGAATACAGCATATGAATGCAACGCGTTTAGTTGACGTAGGCTACACGTTCATATTCTGGGTTAATCTGTATGAATGTTAAAACATGGAAGGAAAACGCTTATCGTGTAACTAAACGCATTGCGCTCATATTTTGGGCTCATCTGCTTTTATTGGAATAGTGTTTCAGAGTTTGGTCTTTGATTATCACAGTCTTAGTATCCTTCACCGACAGGACTTAGGCTAAACCAGGATTAGGCATTATTTCAATTAGGGCATTGTAGCTTTTATAAACGTAAACTAGAAAAAAACATTACTGGTGTGCATCTTGAGATAAAACAATGACATCCACATTTTAAGATATATCAGTACAAGTTGCTTTCAGTTAAAACAGCTAAAATATGCATTTTAGTCTAGGACTAGCTTAAGCCTCGTCTGTGAAAATGGGGAAAAGCCTTTTATAATCTTCTAAAACCTCCCAGTGTAGTTTCTAAGCTACGCAAGTCCCAGTAAAAATTCATTGAAGCAAGTACAAATAATGCCACATTCACCCTGTAGATGCATATATTTTGAGTCTGACATTTTATCTGATATTCCTTTTTTTATGACAGTTTTCCATTATGGTTTTTGGAGTTCGTCTTTGGTGAAATAAAGGAATGTCACAACTTTATTGAAGGAGAAAACTGTTTTGGCTAAGGTAAGTGAAGCACTGTATTGTATTTTTAGGATTTAATAAAAGTAGTTAGTTAGAACCCATGGCTTGGCACAATAAAACTGCTAAACCTGCTCTTCACAATTTTTTTTGTTTTAAATTTATCCCATTGGTGTCAACATTCGTATTCAAATTGAGGAGTTGTCCTTGGACAAAAAAATTAAACATCTCTTGGTGCCCACTACACAGGTATGAAGAACTACACTTATTAAAACCTTGTATTAACCCTTGTCGCTTGGGGGAAGTACACTCAGGGTCTTCAGGGTCTCCACAGACCCCAGGCAACAAAATGCAATTTTGTAACATAATACTTTTTTTTTTTTTTAACAAATGTAATTTTACTGTTTATTAATGTTTTACTCCATGTTTGTACAGTTTTTGGAGGATTTATCATATTTTTTTTTTAATTTATATAAATAAATTTAAAAAATATTTTTTTTTAAATAGGTTTTTATACAAAAACAGCTTTTTATGTAAAATTCACTTTATAAAAGACCCACATTTCTAAATTTAATTCATTGGAATAACATGGATAATTTGACATGGTTTAGTGTAACATTTTTGCCCATCTTTTGGAAAAAGCAGTTTTAATTTAAAAATTGTAATCATTTTTACTAGTAGATGGCTGCAGAGCTCCACTATTTGCTATTTGACTGACTGAAAGAATTTTCACAAGTTTTTTTTAATTTTTTTTTTTAGTTGGATTCATATCTAAATATTATGAAATCCCAATTATAACAATAAAGGCTAATTTTGTCAATTTAGTATTTTTTGTAATGGAAAAAAAATCAGTTTTTCAATATTGTTACATTTTGAGACCCACTTAGAAAATGGACAAAATTCATCCTCAAAATCAACATTACTGAAAAACTTTTCTTTTTTTTTTTCAGTACAAAAAAAATGCTAAACTTTGACAAAAAATAATTTTTATTGTTAGAATTGTGATTTCATAACATTTAGATATGAATCCAAAAAAAAAAAAAAAAAAAAAAAAACTTGTGAAAAGACATCTTTCAGTCAGTCAAATAGCAAATAGTGGAGCTCTGCAGCATTTACTGGATAAAGTGATCAATTTTTACCTTTAAAACTGCCTTTTTCAAAAGATGGGCAAAAATCTCACACTAAACCATGTCAAATTATCCATGTTATCCCCATGAATGCAAGTAAGAAATGAGGGTCTTTTATAAAGTGAATTTTACAGAAAAAGTTGTTTTGTATAAAAAAAAATATTTTTATTTATTTTATTTATATAAATTTAAAAGATATGACAAATCCTCCAAAAACTGCACAAATATGAAGTAAAAACTAGGGCTGTCAAACGATTAATCACGATTAATCGCATACAAAATAAAAGTTTGAGTTTGCCTAATATATGTGGGTGTACTGTGTGTAATTATTATGTATATATATAAATACAAACACATGCATGTATATATTTGAGAAATATTTACAAGTATATGTATTTATTTATATTTTTATATAATTTATATTATATATAAAAACATTTTTTTGTACGTAAATAACATTTCTCTTAAATATATACATTAATTTGTGTGTATTTATATATACATATTATTTACACACATTACTTACACATATATTATGCAAAATCAAACTTTTATTTTGTATGCGATTAATCACGATTAATCGTTTGACAGCCCTAGTAAAAACATTAATAAACAAAGTAAAATTACATTTGTTTTTTAAAAAACAATTTTGTTAAATTACATTTTGTTGCCTGGGGTCTGTGGAGACCCCAAAGACCCTGAGTGTGACTTTTTTTACTCTGATATAACAAGATATCACTCCAATTTTTTTCTTTGTAGACGTAGAAAGTGTTAACAACTGTACAAAGTTTCAAGGTCATTTGGACAAAGAACATTTTTTTTTATATTTGAGCAAACATTGTTTGGGGTCTAAAAAGACCCTATAAGGGTTAAAGGGTTAGTTCACCAAAAAAATGAAAATGTCATTAATTAATCACCCTCATGTCGTTCCACACACCCGTAAGACCTTCATTCATCTTCAGAACACAAATGATGATATTTTTGATGAAATCCGAGGGTATCTGATCTACTCCTAGGCAGTGATGTCATTGCTCCTTTTGACATTCAGAAAGGTAGTTAAAAAAATGGTTAAAATAGCCTATGTGACTGCAGTGATTCAACCTTAATGTTATGAAGCAGTGGGAATACTTTTTTTGCATTAAAAACAAAAATAATGACTATATTCAACAATTTGAACTGTTGTCATACGTAGTGAACTAAGTGCAGACTGACTTGTATACATCTGAATAACAGCTCATTATTGGCCGACTCCTGTGTCGGCATCAAATGCACATGTTCAGCTTCGGCCAATACGGAGTTGGCATTAGGATGTAAACAAGGAAGCCTGCACTAAATTGACTACGTATGATGACGGTTCCAATTGTTGAATAAAGTCATTATGTTTTTGTTTTTGACCACAAAAAGTATTCTTATCACTTAGTTTTTTCCAATTGCTAACACACAATTTTTCAAACTAGTCTGGTTTTATCAAAACACTTAACACAATTCACAAAACCACACACCCAAACTGCAAAATACCTCATATATCCTGCAAAATGAAGCACTGCAACCGAAACTACACATAACATTATCAAAATCAAACTTTTGCATGAAATGGCACACACTTCATTCATATTACCAGATTTTTGCCTAACCACCTACACACTGTTGGGCATAATGAAAAGCACCCCCATCTTTAGTATGCTTTGCCATAATACTAAAATATGTATCAGATTGTTCACATGCACAGAAATATTTGCAGATACACACACATGCTGTTGCAACATTTTTATTTTTTTTCCTTCACTACAGTAAACAAGTCAGTGCAACATATGCACAGCAGGTATATTTACATGGGACTGAACAAAAATATTCTTACAAAAAAAGTAAACTGAAAAAGAATTTCTGAAAAAAAAAAATATATTACAGTAAAAAAAAGAGGCAAGAAAAATAATTAGGCAGCATCTTGCCGCACAGCCGGGTCTGGCCACAACGCCTCGTCAACATCACAGGCAATATCTTCCCTTGCCAGACATCGAGGGAAGAAGCGCCTTGAGTGCCTTATCCATCCCTGAATTGCACCCACATCAATCTCATCACATGCCTCTTCCATGGCCTGCACAAGAGGCATGCGCACAAAGGGCTGCCGGTCGTATACCTTCCACCGCCATGCCGAAAAGAATTCTTCTATGGGGTTCAGAAATGGTGATTATGGTGGGAGGTATTGCACGAGAAATGTTGGGTGGTCAGCAAACCAGTTTTGGACTGGGGCTGCACGATGAAAGCTCACGTTGTCCCATACTACAACGTACCGGTTTCTTTGATGGTCTGCATCATTCATACGCTCTGGTGGTATGAGAATGTTGTGAAGTCTGTCCAGAAATGTGAGAATATGGGCTGTGTTGTATGGTCCAAGTTTGGCATGACGGTGGAGGACACCATGCATATTGGAGATGGCAGCGCACATTGTGATGTTCCCACCACGTTGGCCAGGAACATCTATAATGGCTCTGTGGCCAATGAGGTTTCTCCCTCTTCTTCTGGTCTTTGCTAGGTTGAACCCAGCCTCATCTATAAAGATGAACTCATGTGGGATTGCATGAGCATCCATTTCCAGTACTCCCTGAAAACAAAGAACAAAAATCACTCAATATGGTGTTATCCAGTACACTGGGAAACAATGTTGTGTGTAGTGTACTGCAGTCAATATAGTACTTACATCCACATATGCTCGTCTGAACTCTTTGTTTCTTTGAGAGTTTCTCTCAAACGGCACCTTATAAAGTTGTTTCATTCTGATTTGGTTTCGCTTGAGAATGCGAGCCAATGTGGACAGACTAACTCGTTGAATGTTGTTGAATAAGGTGTTGTCTTGGATGATGTGGCTTTGAATTTCTCGTAATCTGATTTCATTATTTTCCAAAACCAAGTTTACAATGGCAGCTTCCTGTACCCCGGTGAACATTTGGCCCCTTCCTCCACCATGGTGTCGTCTCTCAGTCCTTTAGAAAAAATAAAATAAAAATATATATAGGGCTTGGACAATGCAGCCTAAATATTTTCCCCCACAGTAGAGTACATTGTACAGGAAACTTGTACAGTTCATGAATGGCTGATGTCATACACTAAGTAAACAGGTGTCACCCAACTGATACACTATGACATGGGGTATACTACATGTGTACTACATGAAATTTTGGTTACATACCTGTTCTCCAGTCTAAAGGTCCGGATGACAGAGGCGACAGTAAAACGGCTCAAGTTTGGCTGCACTCTCTGTCCAGCCTCACGCATTGTCAACCCATGGTTGATGACATGATCTACTAAGGTTGCTCTGATTTCATTTGAAAGTGTTTGTCTTCTTTGGCCATGAACTCCTCTACCTGCTCTACCCCTACCTCTCACTCTTCCTCCCCCTCTTATTCTCAACCTCCCTCTTCCTCTTCCTCTTCCTCTCTCTGCAATGTCTTCCATTGTTGTTGTAAAAAAAAAGGTTCTCACCTGTGGTCTTTTCATAGTGCTTACATCCTGATTGAAGTGTTAACAATTAACCACTGAGGTGTTTGGCCAGGTGGCACATGTAATTGGCCAATTAGCTCATGTAGTGTCATTTTGAATGGCAGTGTTTTGAAATGGCAAACATGTGACTTTATGTCAGATTGTTGTGTCTTATGCAGAGAACTGTATTTAGTGAATTTAAAAAGTGCTATTTTGAAATGCAAAATGTGTGTAAAACAGAAAAGGTGTTTAGACTTTTGGAGACTTGAGAAGAAGTTTTGCTCTCTGTGTGTCAGTTTAAATAATTGTGCTGTGCATGTCATTTTAGTGTGTTAGCAATTGGAAAAAACTGTAATAACATTAAGGTTGAAGCACTGCAGTCACATAGGCTATTTTAACCATGTTTTTAACTACCTTTTTGGACATCAAAAGGTGCAATGACGTTTCTGCCTATGAGTGGATCAGATACCCTCGTATATCAGCAAAAATATCTTAATTTGTGTTTTGAAGATGAACAAAGGTCTTACTGGTATGAAACGACATGAGGGTGAGTAATTAATGACAGAATTTTTATTTTAGGGTGAACTAACCCTTTAAAACATATTCCCTCACTTGGTCATGAGCATGCATAAAAAAAGCAGATTGTTTATTTTAATTTTAAAGGGTAAAGGCTATATTTGGTTAATGTTATTTGCATCTTTAGGCTGGTGACATTGAAGTGAAGAGAGAGTGCATAATCAAATCTCTGTCTACACAAAAGAAGGCCCTAGCAGTCTGATTTGGGAGTATATGGTGAGTATATGTGCTTTTTAAAATGTTGTTTATTTTCAAGGATGCTAAATGCTTTGTTAAAGTTAATACACAGGAATTTAAGAGTACTGTTTTTTTTTTGTTTGTTTGTTTGTTTTTTTAAATATCCACCCTAGGATACAGATAGGAGGTGATTCAGAAGACTTTGATGGGAACTTATTTCATAAGACTTGAAGGTGCAGACATAGAAGAGAGCCTAGCAGATGTTGGAGTGGTGTTAAAGGGGAAAATGGTTCTTCAGGACCTTAGCAATGTCCCATATGCAACAACCATGTTGATGGGACTAATATATGGACTGAATTTGAGATACCCTTCTGAATTCAGGTATACTTTCAAGCACTGCAAAAGTTGATGGCAACAAGTTATCCAATAAAGTGCACTGAAGAGCACATTACCATCTGGACATTTTTGTAAATATAATAAATAAATAAATAAATAAATACAATTAAATTGTTTTATTTTATTATCTTTTTACCAGGTTTTTTACCAAGTAATTTTTTTTTTTTACCAGGTTAATTTTCACTTTTCTGAGCAGAAACCTTTCGACTCTAACATGTGCAAATACTTTTTACAGTCTGATGTAAAAGTAATTTTAGATCAAGTTTAAAGACTCTTGATTGTAATGACTGTTTAAAACACTGTTTTATTGCAACTGACTAATACAGTTTGATAACTTGTTACATATTGTCTTTTTTTTTGTCTCTACAATGCAATCACACACAAAAAAATGCTGCTTTGAAGGGTGTTACTTTAAATAGAAATCACTGAGTTAAAGTAACAAAAACTAATTGGATGGAACCACTGTCCATAATTTAATTGTGTTATTTGAAACAAATCTCTTTGTGTTAGTTGAATGAAACATATTTGGCCAGTTTTAAATAAACTAAAGCATGTTCACTAAACTTAACCAATTTAAGTTACAGGGAAGCAATTACATTGATTTCGTTGGACATTACTATTTTAAATAGATTCGTCCTCATTCAGTTGTGTTGTCACAACACAGGAAGTTTACATAGATTCAAAAAATTCCATTAATGTTAATGAAAAACAATTTGCTTGTGTGGAACCACTGTCCATAATAAAATTAAGTAGGTTTAAAGAGTCATTTTTTTGAGTGAGGGATGACAGATACAGATAGAGAGATGACAGATACAGTCAGAGACAGAGGGGTGACAGATACAGATAGAGAGATGACAGATACAGTCAGAGACAGAAAGGGTTGACAGATACAGTCAGTGACAGATAGAGGGATGACAGATACAGTCAGTGACAGAGGGTTGACAGATAGAGGGATGACAGATACAGTCAATGACAGATAGAGGGATGACAGAGACAGATAGAGGGATGACAGATACAGTCAGAGACAGATAGAGGGATGACAGATACAGTCAGAGACGGATAGAGAGATGACAGATACAGTCAGAGACAGATAGAGAGATGACAGATACAGTCAGATACAGATAGAGGGATGACAGATACAGTCAGAGACAGAGGGATGACAGATACAAATAAAGGGATGACAGATACAGTCAGAGACAGATAGAGGGATGACAGAGACAGATAGAGGGATGACAGATACAGTCAGAGACAGACAGAGGGATGACATATGCAGTCAGTGACAGATAGAGGGATGACAGATACAGTCAGTGACAGATAGAGGGATGACAGATACAGTCAGTGACAGAGGGTTGACAGATAGAGGGATGACAGATACAGTCAATGACAGATAGAGGGATGACAGAGACAGATAGAGGGATGACAGATACAGTCAGTGACAGATAGAGGGATGACAGATACAGTGAGAGACAGACAGAGGGATGACAGATACAGTCAGAGACAGATAGAGGGATGACAGATACAGTCAGAGACGGATAGAGAGATGACAGATACAGTCAGAGACAGATAGAGAGATGACAGATACAGTCAGATACAGATAGAGGGATGACAGATACAGTCAGAGACAGAGGGATGACAGATACAAATAAAGGGATGACAGATACAGTCAGAGACAGATAGAGGGATGACAGAGACAGATAGAGGGATGACAGATACAGTCAGAGACAGACAGAGGGATGACATATGCAGTCAGTGACAGATAGAGGGATGACAGATACAGTCAGAGACAGATAGAGTGATGACAGATACAGTCAGAGACAGATAGAGAGATGACAGATACAGTCAGAGACAGACAGAGGGATGAAAGATACAGTCAGAGACAGACAGAGAGATGACAGATACAATCAGAGACAGACAGAGGGATGACAGATACAGTCAGAGACATATAGAGGGATGACAGATACAGTCAGAGACAGATAGAGGGATGACAGATACAGTCAGTGAAAGATAGAGGGATGACAGAGACAGTCAGAGGCAGACAGAGACAGATAGAGGGATGACAGAGAAGGATAGAGGGATGACAGATACAGTCAGAGACATATAGAGGGATGACAGATACAGTCAGAGACAGATAGAGGGATGACAGAAACAGATAGAGGGATGACAGAGAAGGATAGAGGGATGACAGATACAGTCAGAGACATATAGAGGGATGACAGATACAGTCAGAGACAGATAGAGGGATGACAGAAACAGATAGAGGGATGACAGATACAGTCAGAGACAGAGGGGTGACAGATACAGATAGAGGGATGACAGATACAGATAGAGAGATGACAGATACAGTCAGAGACAGACAGGGTTGATAGATACAGTCAGTGACAGATAGAGGGATGACAGATACAGTCAGTGAAAGATAGAGGGATGACAGAGACAGATAGAGGGATGACAGATACAGTCAGAGACAGATAGAGGGATGACAGATACAGTCAGAGACAGATAGAGAGATGACAGATACAGTCAGAGACAGATAGAGGGATGACAGATACAGTCAGTGACAGATAGAGGGATGACACATACAGTCAAAGACAGATAGAGGGATGACAGAGACAGATAGATGGATGACAGATACAGTCAGAGACAGATAGAGGGATGACAGATACAGTCAGAGACAGATAGAGGGATGACAGATACAGTCAGAGACAGATAGAGGGATTACAGAGACAGATAGAGGGATGAAAGATACAGTCAGATACAGATAGAGGAATGACAGATACAGATAGAGAGATGACAGATACAGTCAGAGACAGAGGGGTGACAGATACAGATAGAGGGGTGACAGATACAGATAGAGAGATGACAGATACAGTCAGAGACAGACAGGGTTGACAGATACAGTCAGTGACAGATAGAGGGATGACAGATACAGTCAGTGACAGAGGGTTGACAGATAGAGGGATGACAGATACAGTCAATGACAGATAGAGGGATGACAGAGACAGATAGAGGGATGACAGATACAGTCAGTGACAGATAGAGGGATGACAGATACAGTCAGAGACAGATAGAGGGATGACAGATACAGTGAGAGACAGACAGAGGGATGACAGATACAGTCAGAGACAGATAGAGAGATGACAGATACAATCAGAGACAGATAGAGGGATGACAGATACAGTCAGAGACGGATAGAGAGATGACAGATACAGTCAGAGACAGATAGAGGGGTGACAGAGACAGATAGAGGGATGACAGATACAGTCAGATACAGATAGTGGGATGACAGAGACAGATAGAGGGATGACAGATACAGTCAGAGACAGAGGGGTGACAGATACAGATAGAGGGATGACAGATACAGATAGAGAGATGACAGATACAGTCAGAGACAGAGGGGTGACAGATACAGATAGAGGGGTGACAGATACAGATAGAGACAGATAGAGGGATGACAGAAACAGATAGAGGGATGACAGAGAAGGATAGAGGGATGACAGATACAGTCAGAGACATATAGAGGGATGACAGATACAGTCAGAGACAGATAGAGGGATGACAGAAACAGATAGAGGGATGACAGATACAGTCAGAGACAGATAGAGGGATGACAGAAACAGATAGAGGGATGACAGAGAAGGATAGAGGGATGACAGATACAGTCAGAGACATATAGAGGGATGACAGATACAGTCAGAGACAGATAGAGGGATGACAGAAACAGATAGAGGGATGACAGATACAGTCAGAGACAGAGGGGTGACAGATACAGATAGAGGGATGACAGATACAGATAGAGAGATGACAGATACAGTCAGAGACAGACAGGGTTGATAGATACAGTCAGTGACAGATAGAGGGATGACAGATACAGTCAGTGAAAGATAGAGGGATGACAGAGACAGATAGAGGGATGACAGATACAGTCAGAGACAGATAGAGGGATGACAGATACAGTCAGAGACAGATAGAGAGATGACAGATACAGTCAGAGACAGATAGAGGGATGACAGATACAGTCAGTGACAGAGGGATGACAGATAGAGGGATGACAGATACAGTCAATGACAGATAGAGGGATGACAGAGACAGATAGAGGGATGACAGATACAGTCAGTGACAGATAGAGGGATGACAGATACAGTCAGTGAAAGATAGAGGGATGACAGAGACAGATAGAGGGATGACAGAAACAGATAGAGGGATGACAGATACAGTCAGAGACAGAGGGGTGACAGATACAGATAGAGGGATGACAGATACAGATAGAGAGATGACAGATACAGTCAGAGACAGACAGGGTTGACAGATACAGTCAGTGACAGATAGAGGGATGACAGATACAGTCAGTGAAAGATAGAGGGATGACAGAGACAGATAGAGGGATGACAGATACATTCAGAGACAGATAGAGGGATGAAAGATACAGTCAGAGACAGATAGAGAGATGACAGATACAGTCAGAGACAGATAGAGGGATTACAGATACAGTCAGTGACAGATAGAGAGATGACAGATACAGTCAGAGACAGACAGAGGGATGACAGATACAGTCAGAGTCAGACAGAGAGATGACAGATACAATCAGATACAGTCAGAGACAGATAGAGGGATGACAGATACAGTCAGAGACATATAGAGGGATGACAGATACAGTCAGTGAAATATAGAGGGATGACAGAGACAGATAGAGGGATGACAGATACAGTCAGTGAAATATAGAGGGATGACAGAGACAGATAGAGGGATGACAGATACAGTCAGAGACAGAGGGATGACGGATACAAATAGAGGGATGACAGATACAGTCAGAGACAGACAGAGGGATGACAGATGCAGTCAGGGACAGATAGAGGGATGACAGATACAGTCAGAAACAGATAGAGTGATGACAGATACAGTCAGAGACAGATAGAGAGATGACAGATACAGTCAGTGAAAGATAGAGGGATGACAGAGACAGTCAGAGGCAGACAGAGACAGATAGAAAGATGACAGAGAAGGATAGAGGGATGACAGATACAGTCAGAGACATATAGAGGGATGACAGATACAGTCAGAGACAGAGAGAGGGATGACAGAAACAGATAGAGGGATGACAGATACAGTCAGAGACAGAGGGGTGACGGATACAGATAGAGGGATGACAGATACAGTCAGTGACAGATAGAGGGATGACAGATACAGTCAGAGGCAGACAGAGACAGATAGAAAGATGACAGAGAAGGATAGAGGGATGACAGATACAGTCAGAGACATATAGAGGGATGACAGATACAGTCAGGGACAGAGAGAGGGATGACAGAAACAGATAGAGGGATGACAGATACAGTCAGAGACAGAGGGGTGACGGATACAGATAGAGGGATGACAGATACAGATAGAGAGATGACAGATACAGTCAGAGACAGACAGGGTTGACAGATACAGTCAGTGACAGATAGAGGGATGACAGAAACAGATAGAGGGATGACAGAAACAGATAGAGGGATGACAGATACAGTCAGAGACAGAGGGGTGACCGATACAGATAGAGGGATGACAGATACAGATAGAGAGATGACAGATACAGTCAGAGACAGACAGGGTTGACAGATACAGTCAGTGACAGATAGAGGGATGACAGATACAGTCAGTGAAAGATAGAGGGATGACAGAGACAGATAGAGGGATGACAGATACAGTCAGAGACAGATAGAGGGATGACAGATACAGTCAGAGACAGATAGAGAGATGACAGATACAGTCAGAGACAGATAGAGGGATTACAGATACAGTCAGTGACAGATAGAGGGATGACACATACAGTCAGAGACAGATAGAGGGATGACAGATACAGTCAGAGACAGAGGGGTGACAGATACAGATAGAGGGATGACAGATACAGATAGAGAGATGACAGATACATTCAGAGACAGACAGGGTTGACAGATACAGTCAGTGACAGATAGAGGGATGACAGATACAGTCAGTGACAGATAGAGGGATGACAGATACAGTCAGTGACAGAGGGATGACAGATAGAGGGATGACAGATACAGTCAATGACAGACAGAGGGATGACAGATGCAGATAGAGGGATGACAGATACAGTCAGTGACAGATAGAGGGATGACAGATACAGTCAGAGGCAGACAGAGACAGATAGAGGGATGACAGAGACAGATAGAGGGATGACAGATACAGTCAGAGACAGACAGAGGGATGACAGATACAGTCAGAGACAGACAGAGGGATGACAGATGCAGTCAGTGACAGATAGAGGGATGACAGATACAGTCAGAGACAGATAGAGGGATGACAGATACAGTCAGAGACAGATAGAGAGATGACAGATACAGTCAGAGACAGACAGAGGGATGACAGATACAGTCAGAGTCAGACAGAGAGATGACAGATACAATCAGAGACAGACAGAGGGATGACAGATACAGTCAGAGACAGATAGAGGGATGACAGATACAGTCAGAGACAGATAGAGGGATGACAGATCCAATCAGTGAAAGATAGAGGGATGACAGATACAGACAGAGACAGAGAGAGAGATGACAGATACAGTCAGAGACAGATAGAGGGATGACAGATACAGTCAGTGACAGATAGAGGGATGACAGATACAGTCAGAGGCAGACCGAGACAGATAGAGGGATGACAGAGACAGATAGGGGGATGACAGATACAGTCAGAGACATATAGAGGGATGACAGATACAGTCAGAGACAGATAGAGGGATGACAGATACAGTCAGTGAAAGATAGAGGGATGACAGATACAGTGAGTGACAGATAGAGGGATGATAGATACAGTCAGAGGCAGACAGAGACAGATAGAGGGATGACAGATACAGTCAGAGACAGATAGAGGGATGACAGATACAGTCAGAGACAGACAGAGGGATGACAGATACAGTCAGAGACAGATAGAGAGATGACAGATACAATCAGAGACAGATAGAGGGATGACAGATACAGTCAGTGACAGATAGAGGGATGACAGCTACAGTCAGATACAGATAGAGGGATGACAGAGATAGATAGAGGGATGACAGATATAGTCAGAGACAGACAGAGGGATGATAGATACAGTCAGAGACAGACAGGGTTGACAGATACAGTCAGTGACAGATAGAAGGATGACAGATACAGTCAGTGACAGATAGAGGGATGACACATACAGTCAGAGACAGATAGAGGGATGACAGAGACAGATAGAGGGATGACAGATACATTCAGTGACAGATAGAGGAATGACAGATACAGTCAGATGCAGACAGAGACAGATAGAGGGATGACAGAGACAGATAGAGGGATGACAGATACAGTCAGAGACAGACAGAGGGATGACAGATGCAGTCAGTGACAGATAGAGGGATGACAGATACAGATACAGTCAGAGACAGATAGAGGGATGACAGATACAGTCAGAGACAGATAGAGAGATGACAGATACAGTCAGAGACAAATAGAGGGATGACAGATACAGTCAGTGACAGATAGAGGGATGACAGAAACAGATAGAGGGATGACAGAGAAGGATAGAGGGATGACAGATACAGTCAGAGTCATATAGAGGGATGACAGATACAGTCAGAGACATATAGAGGGATGACAGATACAGTCAGAGACAGATAGAGGGATGACAGATACAGTCAGTGAAAGATAGAGGGATGACAGAGACAGTCAGAGGCAGACAGAGACAGATAGAGGGATGACAGAGAAGGATAGAGGGATGACAGATACAGTCAGAGACATATAGAGGGATGACAGATACAGTCAGAGACAGATAGAGGGATGACAGAAACAGATAGAGGGATGACAGAGAAGGATAGAGGGATGACAGATACAGTCAGAGACATATAGAGGGATGACAGATACAGTCAGAGACAGATAGAGGGATGACAGAAACAGATAGAGGGATGACAGATACAGTCAGAGACAGAGGGGTGACAGATACAGATAGAGGGATGACAGATACAGATAGAGAGATGACAGATACAGTCAGAGACAGACAGGGTTGATAGATACAGTCAGTGACAGATAGAGGGATGACAGATACAGTCAGTGAAAGATAGAGGGATGACAGAGACAGATAGAGGGATGACAGATACAGTCAGAGACAGATAGAGGGATGACAGATACAGTCAGAGACAGATAGAGAGATGACAGATACAGTCAGAGACAGATAGAGGGATGACAGATACAGTCAGTGACAGATAGAGGGATGACACATACAGTCAAAGACAGATAGAGGGATGACAGAGACAGATAGATGGATGACAGATACAGTCAGAGACAGAGGGATGACAGATACAAATAGAGGGATGACAGATACAGTCAGAGACAGATAGAGGGATTACAGAGACAGATAGAGGGATGAAAGATACAGTCAGATACAGATAGAGGAATGACAGATACAGATAGAGAGATGACAGATACAGTCAGAGACAGAGGGGTGACAGATACAGATAGAGGGGTGACAGATACAGATAGAGAGATGACAGATACAGTCAGAGACAGACAGGGTTGACAGATACAGTCAGTGACAGATAGAGGGATGACAGATACAGTCAGTGACAGAGGGTTGACAGATAGAGGGATGACAGATACAGTCAATGACAGATAGAGGGATGACAGAGACAGATAGAGGGATGACAGATACAGTCAGTGACAGATAGAGGGATGACAGATACAGTCAGAGACAGATAGAGGGATGACAGATACAGTGAGAGACAGACAGAGGGATGACAGATACAGTCAGAGACAGATAGAGAGATGACAGATACAATCAGAGACAGATAGAGGGATGACAGATACAGTCAGAGACGGATAGAGAGATGACAGATACAGTCAGAGACAGATAGAGGGGTGACAGAGACAGATAGAGGGATGACAGATACAGTCAGATACAGATAGTGGGATGACAGAGACAGATAGAGGGATGACAGATACAGTCAGAGACAGAGGGGTGACAGATACAGATAGAGGGATGACAGATACAGATAGAGAGATGACAGATACAGTCAGAGACAGAGGGGTGACAGATACAGATAGAGGGGTGACAGATACAGATAGAGAGATGACAGATACAGTCAGAGACAGACAGGGTTGACAGATACAGTCAGTGACAGATAGAGGGATGACAGATACAGTCAGTGACAGAGGGATGACAGATAGAGGGATGACAGATACAGTCAATGACAGATAGAGGGATGACAGAGACAGATAGAGGGATGACAGATACAGTCAGTGACAGATAGAGGGATGACAGATACAGTCAGTGAAAGATAGAGGGATGACAGAGACAGATAGAGGGATGACAGAAAAAGATAGAGGGATGACAGATACAGTCAGAGACAGAGGGGTGACAGATACAGATAGAGGGATGACAGATACAGATAGAGAGATGACAGATACAGTCAGAGACAGACAGGGTTGACAGATACAGTCAGTGACAGATAGAGGGATGACAGATACAGTCAGTGAAAGATAGAGGGATGACAGAGACAGATAGAGGGATGACAGATACAGTCAGAGACAGATAGAGGGATGAAAGATACAGTCAGAGACAGATAGAGAGATGACAGATACAGTCAGAGACAGATAGAGGGATTACAGATACAGTCAGTGACAGATAGAGAGATGACAGATACAGTCAGAGACAGACAGAGGGATGACAGATACAGTCAGAGTCAGACAGAGAGATGACAGATACAATCAGAGACAGACAGAGGGATGACAGATACAGTCAGAGACAGATAGAGGGATGACAGATACAGTCAGTGAAAGATAGAGGGATGACAGAGACAGATAGAGGGATGACAGATACAGTCAGAGACAGAGGGATGACAGATACAAATAGAGGGATGACAGATACAGTCAGAGACAGACAGAGGGATGACAGATGCAGTCAGGGACAGATAGAGGGATGACAGATACAGTCAGAAACAGATAGAGTGATGACAGATACAGTCAGAGACAGATAGAGAGATGACAGATACAGTCAGAGACAGACAGAGGGATGAAAGATACAGTCAGAGACAGACAGAGAGATGACAGATACAGTCAGTGAAAGATAGAGGGATGACAGAGACAGTCAGAGGCAGACAGAGACAGATAGAAAGATGACAGAGAAGGATAGAGGGATGACAGATACAGTCAGAGACATATAGAGGGATGACAGATACAGTCAGAGACAGAGAGAGGGATGACAGAAACAGATAGAGGGATGACAGATACAGTCAGAGACAGAGGGGTGACGGATACAGATAGAGGGATGACAGATACAGTCAGTGACAGATAGAGGGATGACAGATACAGTCAGAGGCAGACAGAGACAGATAGAAAGATGACAGAGAAGGATAGAGGGATGACAGATACAGTCAGAGACATATAGAGGGATGACAGATACAGTCAGAGACAGAGAGAGGGATGACAGAAACAGATAGAGGGATGACAGATACAGTCAGAGACAGAGGGGTGACGGATACAGATAGAGGGATGACAGATACAGATAGAGAGATGACAGATACAGTCAGAGACAGACAGGGTTGACAGATACAGTCAGTGACAGATAGAGGGATGACAGAAACAGATAGAGGGATGACAGAAACAGATAGAGGGATGACAGATACAGTCAGAGACAGAGGGGTGACCGATACAGATAGAGGGATGACAGATACAGATAGAGAGATGACAGATACAGTCAGAGACAGACAGGGTTGACAGATACAGTCAGTGACAGATAGAGGGATGACAGATACAGTCAGTGAAAGATAGAGGGATGACAGAGACAGATAGAGGGATGACAGATACAGTCAGAGACAGATAGAGGGATGACACATACAGTCAGAGACAGATAGAGGGATGACAGATACAGTCAGAGACAGAGGGGTGACAGATACAGATAGAGGGATGACAGATACAGATAGAGAGATGACAGATACAGTCAGAGACAGACAGGGTTGACAGATACAGTCAGTGACAGATAGAGGGATGACAGATACAGTCAGTGACAGATAGAGGGATGACAGATACAGTCAGTGACAGAGGGATGACAGATAGAGGGATGACAGATACAGTCAATGACAGACAGAGGGATGACAGATGCAGATGGGATGACAGATACAGTCAGTGACAGATAGAGGGATGACAGATACAGTCAGAGGCAGACAGAGACAGATAGAGGGATGACAGAGACAGATAGAGGGATGACAGATACAGTCAGAGACAGACAGAGGGATGACAGATACAGTCAGAGACAGACAGAGGGATGACAGATGCAGTCAGTGACAGATAGAGGGATGACAGATACAGTCAGAGACAGATAGAGGGATGACAGATACAGTCAGAGACAGATAGAGAGATGACAGATACAGTCAGAGACAGACAGAGGGATGACAGATACAGTCAGAGTCAGACAGAGAGATGACAGATACAATCAGAGACAGACAGAGGGATGACAGATACAGTCAGAGACAGATAGAGGGATGACAGATACAGTCAGAGACAGATAGAGGGATGACAGATCCAATCAGTGAAAGATAGAGGGATGACAGATACAGACAGAGACAGAGAGAGAGATGACAGATACAGTCAGAGACAGATAGAGGGATGACAGATACAGTCAGTGACAGATAGAGGGATGACAGATACAGTCAGAGGCAGACCGAGACAGATAGAGGGATGACAGAGACAGATAGGGGGATGACAGATACAGTCAGAGACATATAGAGGGATGACAGATACAGTCAGAGACAGATAGAGGGATGACAGATACAGTCAGTGAAAGATAGAGGGATGACAGATACAGTGAGTGACAGATAGAGGGATGATAGATACAGTCAGAGGCAGACAGAGACAGATAGAGGGATGACAGATACAGTCAGAGACAGATAGAGGGATGACAGATACAGTCAGAGACAGACAGAGGGATGACAGATACAGTCAGAGACAGATAGAGAGATGACAGATACAATCAGAGACAGATAGAGGGATGACAGATACAGTCAGTGACAGATAGAGGGATGACAGCTACAGTCAGATACAGATAGAGGGATGACAGAGATAGATAGAGGGATGACAGATATAGTCAGAGACAGACAGAGGGATGATAGATACAGTCAGAGACAGACAGGGTTGACAGATACAGTCAGTGACAGATAGAAGGATGACAGATACAGTCAGTGACAGATAGAGGGATGACAGATACAGTCAGAGGCAGACCGAGACAGATAGAGGGATGACAGAGACAGATAGGGGGATGACAGATACAGTCAGAGACATATAGAGGGATGACAGATACAGTCAGAGACAGATAGAGGGATGACAGATACAGTCAGTGAAAGATAGAGGGATGACAGATACAGTGAGTGACAGATAGAGGGATGATAGATACAGTCAGAGGCAGACAGAGACAGATAGAGGGATGACAGATACAGTCAGAGACAGATAGAGGGATGACAGATACAGTCAGAGACAGACAGAGGGATGACAGATACAGTCAGAGACAGATAGAGAGATGACAGATACAATCAGAGACAGATAGAGGGATGACAGATACAGTCAGTGACAGATAGAGGGATGACAGCTACAGTCAGATACAGATAAAGGGATGACAGAGATAGATAGAGGGATGACAGATATAGTCAGAGACAGACAGAGGGATGATAGATACAGTCAGAGACAGACAGGGTTGACAGATACAGTCAGTGACAGATAGAAGGATGACAGATACAGTCAGTGACAGATAGAGGGATGACACATACAGTCAGAGACAGATAGAGGGATGACAGAGACAGATAGAGGGATGACAAATACATTCAGTGACAGATAGAGGAATGACAGATACAGTCAGATGCAGACAGAGACAGATAGAGGGATGACAGAGACAGATAGAGGGATGACAGATACAGTCAGAGACAGACAGAGGGATGACAGATGCAGTCAGTGACAGATAGAGGGATGACAGATACAGATACAGTCAGAGACAGATAGAGGGATGACAGATACAGTCAGAGACAGATAGAGAGATGACAGATACAGTCAGAGACAAATAGAGGGATGACAGATACAGTCAGTGACAGATAGAGGGATGACAGAAACAGATAGAGGGATGACAGAGAAGGATAGAGGGATGACAGATACAGTCAGAGTCATATAGAGGGATGACAGATACAGTCAGAGACAGAGAGAGGGATGACAGAAACAGATAGAGGGATGACAGATACAGTCAGAGACAGAGGGGTGACGGATACAGATAGAGGGATGACAGATACAGTCAGTGACAGATAGAGGGATGACAGATACAGTCAGTGACAGAGGGTTGACAGATAGAGGGATGACAGATACAGTCAATGACAGATAGAGGGATGACAGAGACAGATAGAGGGATGACAGATACAGTCAGTGACAGATAGAGGGATGACAGATACAGTCAGAGACAGATAGAGGGATGACAGATACAGTGAGAGACAGACAGAGGGATGACAGATACAGTCAGAGACAGATAGAGAGATGACAGATACAATCAGAGACAGATAGAGGGATGACAGATACAGTCAGAGACGGATAGAGAGATGACAGATACAGTCAGAGACAGATAGAGGGGTGACAGAGACAGATAGAGGGATGACAGATACAGTCAGATACAGATAGTGGGATGACAGAGACAGATAGAGGGATGACAGATACAGTCAGAGACAGAGGGGTGACAGATACAGATAGAGGGATGACAGATACAGATAGAGAGATGACAGATACAGTCAGAGACAGAGGGGTGACAGATACAGATAGAGGGGTGACAGATACAGATAGAGAGATGACAGATACAGTCAGAGACAGACAGGGTTGACAGATACAGTCAGTGACAGATAGAGGGATGACAGATACAGTCAGTGACAGAGGGATGACAGATATAGGGATGACAGATACAGTCAATGACAGATAGAGGGATGACAGAGACAGATAGAGGGATGACAGATACAGTCAGTGACAGATAGAGGGATGACAGATACAGTCAGTGAAAGATAGAGGGATGACAGAGACAGATAGAGGGATGACAGAAAAAGATAGAGGGATGACAGATACAGTCAGAGACAGAGGGGTGACAGATACAGATAGAGGGATGACAGATACAGATAGAGAGATGACAGATACAGTCAGAGACAGACAGGGTTGACAGATACAGTCAGTGACAGATAGAGGGATGACAGATACAGTCAGTGAAAGATAGAGGGATGACAGAGACAGATAGAGGGATGACAGATACAGTCAGAGACAGATAGAGGGATGAAAGATACAGTCAGAGACAGATAGAGAGATGACAGATACAGTCAGAGACAGATAGAGGGATTACAGATACAGTCAGTGACAGATAGAGAGATGACAGATACAGTCAGAGACAGACAGAGGGATGACAGATACAGTCAGAGTCAGACAGAGAGATGACAGATACAATCAGAGACAGACAGAGGGATGACAGATACAGTCAGAGACAGATAGAGGGATGACAGATACAGTCAGTGAAAGATAGAGGGATGACAGAGACAGATAGAGGGATGACAGATACAGTCAGAGACAGAGGGATGACAGATACAAATAGAGGGATGACAGATACAGTCAGAGACAGACAGAGGGATGACAGATGCAGTCAGGGACAGATAGAGGGATGACAGATACAGTCAGAAACAGATAGAGTGATGACAGATACAGTCAGAGACAGATAGAGAGATGACAGATACAGTCAGAGACAGACAGAGGGATGAAAGATACAGTCAGAGACAGACAGAGAGATGACAGATACAGTCAGTGAAAGATAGAGGGATGACAGAGACAGTCAGAGGCAGACAGAGACAGATAGAAAGATGACAGAGAAGGATAGAGGGATGACAGATACAGTCAGAGACATATAGAGGGATGACAGATACAGTCAGAGACAGAGAGAGGGATGACAGAAACAGATAGAGGGATGACAGATACAGTCAGAGACAGAGGGGTGACGGATACAGATAGAGGGATGACAGATACAGTCAGTGACAGATAGAGGGATGACAGATACAGTCAGAGGCAGACAGAGACAGATAGAAAGATGACAGAGAAGGATAGAGGGATGACAGATACAGTCAGAGACATATAGAGGGATGACAGATACAGTCAGAGACAGAGAGAGGGATGACAGAAACAGATAGAGGGATGACAGATACAGTCAGAGACAGAGGGGTGACGGATACAGATAGAGGGATGACAGATACAGATAGAGAGATGACAGATACAGTCAGAGACAGACAGGGTTGACAGATACAGTCAGTGACAGATAGAGGGATGACAGAAACAGATAGAGGGATGACAGAAACAGATAGAGGGATGACAGATACAGTCAGAGACAGAGGGGTGACCGATACAGATAGAGGGATGACAGATACAGATAGAGAGATGACAGATACAGTCAGAGACAGACAGGGTTGACAGATACAGTCAGTGACAGATAGAGGGATGACAGATACAGTCAGTGAAAGATAGAGGGATGACAGAGACAGATAGAGGGATGACAGATACAGTCAGAGACAGATAGAGGGATGACACATACAGTCAGAGACAGATAGAGGGATGACAGATACAGTCAGAGACAGAGGGGTGACAGATACAGATAGAGGGATGACAGATACAGATAGAGAGATGACAGATACAGTCAGAGACAGACAGGGTTGACAGATACAGTCAGTGACAGATAGAGGGATGACAGATACAGTCAGTGACAGATAGAGGGATGACAGATACAGTCAGTGACAGAGGGATGACAGATAGAGGGATGACAGATACAGTCAATGACAGACAGAGGGATGACAGATGCAGATGGGATGACAGATACAGTCAGTGACAGATAGAGGGATGACAGATACAGTCAGAGGCAGACAGAGACAGATAGAGGGATGACAGAGACAGATAGAGGGATGACAGATACAGTCAGAGACAGACAGAGGGATGACAGATACAGTCAGAGACAGACAGAGGGATGACAGATGCAGTCAGTGACAGATAGAGGGATGACAGATACAGTCAGAGACAGATAGAGGGATGACAGATACAGTCAGAGACAGATAGAGAGATGACAGATACAGTCAGAGACAGACAGAGGGATGACAGATACAGTCAGAGTCAGACAGAGAGATGACAGATACAATCAGAGACAGACAGAGGGATGACAGATACAGTCAGAGACAGATAGAGGGATGACAGATACAGTCAGAGACAGATAGAGGGATGACAGATACAATCAGTGAAAGATAGAGGGATGACAGATACAGACAGAGACAGAGAGAGAGATGACAGATACAGTCAGAGACAGATAGAGGGATGACAGATACAGTCAGTGACAGATAGAGGGATGACAGATACAGTCAGAGGCAGACCGAGACAGATAGAGGGATGACAGAGACAGATAGGGGGATGACAGATACAGTCAGAGACATATAGAGGGATGACAGATACAGTCAGAGACAGATAGAGGGATGACAGATACAGTCAGTGAAAGATAGAGGGATGACAGATACAGTGAGTGACAGATAGAGGGATGATAGATACAGTCAGAGGCAGACAGAGACAGATAGAGGGATGACAGATACAGTCAGAGACAGATAGAGGGATGACAGATACAGTCAGAGACAGACAGAGGGATGACAGATACAGTCAGAGACAGATAGAGAGATGACAGATACAATCAGAGACAGATAGAGGGATGACAGATACAGTCAGTGACAGATAGAGGGATGACAGCTACAGTCAGATACAGATAGAGGGATGACAGAGATAGATAGAGGGATGACAGATATAGTCAGAGACAGACAGAGGGATGATAGATACAGTCAGAGACAGACAGGGTTGACAGATACAGTCAGTGACAGATAGAAGGATGACAGATACAGTCAGTGACAGATAGAGGGATGACAGATACAGTCAGAGGCAGACCGAGACAGATAGAGGGATGACAGAGACAGATAGGGGGATGACAGATACAGTCAGAGACATATAGAGGGATGACAGATACAGTCAGAGACAGATAGAGGGATGACAGATACAGTCAGTGAAAGATAGAGGGATGACAGATACAGTGAGTGACAGATAGAGGGATGATAGATACAGTCAGAGGCAGACAGAGACAGATAGAGGGATGACAGATACAGTCAGAGACAGATAGAGGGATGACAGATACAGTCAGAGACAGACAGAGGGATGACAGATACAGTCAGAGACAGATAGAGAGATGACAGATACAATCAGAGACAGATAGAGGGATGACAGATACAGTCAGTGACAGATAGAGGGATGACAGCTACAGTCAGATACAGATAAAGGGATGACAGAGATAGATAGAGGGATGACAGATATAGTCAGAGACAGACAGAGGGATGATAGATACAGTCAGAGACAGACAGGGTTGACAGATACAGTCAGTGACAGATAGAAGGATGACAGATACAGTCAGTGACAGATAGAGGGATGACACATACAGTCAGAGACAGATAGAGGGATGACAGAGACAGATAGAGGGATGACAGATACATTCAGTGACAGATAGAGGAATGACAGATACAGTCAGATGCAGACAGAGACAGATAGAGGGATGACAGAGACAGATAGAGGGATGACAGATACAGTCAGAGACAGACAGAGGGATGACAGATGCAGTCAGTGACAGATAGAGGGATGACAGATACAGATACAGTCAGAGACAGATAGAGGGATGACAGATACAGTCAGAGACAGATAGAGAGATGACAGATACAGTCAGAGACAAATAGAGGGATGACAGATACAGTCAGTGACAGATAGAGGGATGACAGAAACAGATAGAGGGATGACAGAGAAGGATAGAGGGATGACAGATACAGTCAGAGTCATATAGAGGGATGACAGATACAGTCAGAGACAGATAGAGGGATGACAGAAACAGATAGAGGGATGACAGATACAGTCAGAGACAGAGGGGTGACAGATACAGATAGAGGGATGACAGATACAGATAGAGAGATGACAGATACAGTCAGAGACAGACAGGGTTGACAGATGCAGTCAGTGACAGATAGAGGGATGACAGATAGAGTCAGTGAAAGATAGAGGGATGACAGAGACAGATAGAGGGATGACAGATACAGTCAGAGACAGATAGAGGGATGACAGATACAGTCAGAGACAGATAGAGAGATGACAGATACAGTCAGAGACAGATAGAGGGATGACAGATACAGTCAGTGACAGATAGATGGATGACAGATACAGTCAAAGACAGATAAAGGGATGACAGAGACAGATAGATGGATGACAGATACAGTCAGAGACAGAGGGATGACAGATACAAATAGAGGGATGACAGATACAGTCAGATACAGATAGAGGGATGACAGATACAGTCAGAGACAGATAGAGGGATGACAGAGACAGATAGAGGGATGACAGATACAGTCAGATACAGATAGAGGGATGACAGATACAGATAGAGAGATGACAGATACAGTCAGAGACAGAGGGGTGACAGATACAGATAGAGGGGTGACAGATACAGATAGAGAGATGACAGATACAGTCAGAGACAGACAGGGTTGACAGATACAGTCAGTGACAGATAGAGGGATGACAGATACAGTCAGTGACAGAGGGTTGACAGATAGAGGGATGACAGATACAGTCAATGACAGATAGAGGGATGACAGAGACAGATAGAGGGATGACAGATACAGTCAGAGACAGATAGAGGGATGACAGATACAGTCAGAGACAGATAGAGGGATGACAGATACAGTCAGAGACAGATAGAGAGATGACAGATACAATCAGAGACAGATAGAGGGATGACAGATACAGTCAGATACAGATAGAGGGATGACAGAGACAGATAAAGGGATGACAGATAAAGTCAGAGACAGATAGAGGGATGATAGATACAGTCAAAGACAGATAGAGGGATGACAGATACAGTCAGTGATGGATAGAGGGATGACCGAGACAGATAGAGAGATGACAGATACAGATAGAGGGATGACAGATACAGTCAGTGACAGATAGAGGGATGACAGATACAGTCAGAGACGGATAGAGAGATGACAGATACAGTCAGAGACAGATAGAGAGATGACAGATACAGTCAGATACAGATAGAGGGATGACAGAGACAGATAGAGGGATGACAGATACAGTCAGAGACAGAGGGATGACAGATACAAATAGAGGGATGACAGATACAGTCAGAGACAGATAGAGGGATGACAGAGACAGATAGAGGGATGACAGATACAGTCAGAGACAGACAGAGGGATGACATATGCAGTCAGTGACAGATAGAGGGATGACAGATACAGTCAGAGACAGATAGAGTGATGACAGATACAGTCAGAGACAGATAGAGAGATGACAGATACAGTCAGAGACAGACAGAGGGATGAAAGATACAGTCAGAGACAGACAGAGAGATGACAGATACAATCAGAGACAGATAGAGGGATGACAGATACAGTCAGAGACATATAGAGGGATGACAGATACAGTCAGAGACAGATAGAGGGATGACAGATACAGTCAGTGAAAGATAGAGGGATGACAGAGACAGATAGAGGGATGACAGATACAGTCAGAGACAGATAGAGGGATGACAGAGACAGATAGAGGGATGACAGATACAGTCAGATACAGATAGTGGGATGACAGAGACAGATAGAGGGATGACAGATACAGTCAGAGACAGATAGAGGGATGACAGATACAGTCAGTGACAGATAGAGGGATGACAGATACAGTCAGAGGCAGACAGAGACAGATAGAGGGATGACAGAGAAGGATAGAGGGATGACAGATACAGTCAGTGAAAGATAGAGGGATGACAGAGACAGTCAGAGGCAGACAGAGACAGATAGAAAGATGACAGAGAAGGATAGAGGGATGACCGATACAGTCAGAGACATATAGAGGGATGACAGATACAGTCAGAGACAGAGAGAGGGATGACAGAAACAGATAGAGGGATGACAGATACAGTCAGAGACAGAGGGGTGACGGATACAGATAGAGGGATGACAGATACAGTCAGTGACAGACAGAGACAGATAGAAAGATGACAGAGAAGGATAGAGGGATGACAGATACAGTCAGAGACATATAGAGGGATGACAGATACAGTCAGAGACAGAGGGGTGACGGATACAGATAGAGGGATGACAGATACAGATAGAGAGATGACAGATACAGTCAGAGACAGACAGGGTTGACAGATACAGTCAGTGACAGATAGAGGGATGACAGAAACAGATAGAGGGATGACAGAAACAGATAGAGGGATGACAGATACAGTCAGAGACAGAGGGGTGACCGATACAGATAGAGGGATGACAGATACAGATAGAGAGATGACAGATACAGTCAGAGACAGACAGGGTTGAATGATACAGTCAGTGACAGATAGAGGGATGACAGATACAGTCAGTGAAAGATAGAGGGATGACAGATACAGTGAGTGACAGATAGAGGGATGATAGATACAGTCAGAGGCAGACAGAGACAGATAGAGGGATGACAGATACAGTCAGAGACAGATAGAGGGATGACAGATACAGTCAGAGACAGACAGAGGGATGACAGATACAGTCAGAGACAGATAGAGAGATGACAGATACAATCAGAGACAGATAGAGGGATGACAGATACAGTCAGTGACAGATAGAGGGATGACAGCTACAGTCAGATACAGATAGAGGGATGACAGAGATAGATAGAGGGATGACAGATATAGTCAGAGACAGACAGAGGGATGATAGATACAGTCAGAGACAGACAGGGTTGACAGATACAGTCAGTGACAGATAGAAGGGATGACAGATACAGTCAGTGACAGATAGAGGGATGACAGATACAGTCAGAGGCAGACAGAGACAGATAGAGGGATGACAGAGACAGATAGAGGGATGACAGATACAGTCAGAGACAGATAGAGGGATGACAGATACAGTCAGAGACAGATAGAGGGATGACAGATACAGTCAGTGAAAGATAGAGGGATGACAGATACAGTGAGTGACAGATAGAGGGATGATAGATACAGTCAGAGACAGATAGAGGGATGACAGATACAGTCAGAGACAGATAGAGGGATGACAGATACAGTCAGAGACAGACAGAGGGATGACAGATACAGTCAGAGACAGATAGAGAGATGACAGATACAATCAGAGACAGATAGAGGGATGACAGATACAGTCAGTGACAGATAGAGGGATGACAGATACAGTCAGAGACAGATAGAGGGATGACAGAGAGAGAGAGAGGGATGACAGATACAGTCAGAGACAGACAGAGGGATGACAGATACAGTCAGAGACAGACAGGGTTGACAGATACAGTCAGTGACAGATAGAAGGATGACAGATACAGTCAGTGACAGATAGAGGGATGACACATACAGTCAGAGACAGATAGAGGGATGACAGAGACAGATAGAGGGATGACAGATACATTCAGTGACAGATAGAGGAATGACAGATACAGTCAGATGCAGACAGAGACAGATAGAGGGATGACAGAGACAGATAGAGGGATGACAGATACAGTCAGAGACAGACAGAGGGATGACAGATGCAGTCAGTGACAGATAGAGGGATGACAGATACAGATACAGTCAGAGACAGATAGAGGGATGACAGATACAGTCAGAGACAGATAGAGAGATGACAGATACAGTCAGAGACAAATAGAGGGATGACAGATACAGTCAGTGACAGATAGAGGGATGACAGAAACAGATAGAGGGATGACAGAGAAGGATAGAGGGATGACAGATACAGTCAGAGTCATATAGAGGGATGACAGATACAGTCAGAGACAGATAGAGGGATGACAGAAACAGATAGAGGGATGACAGATACAGTCAGAGACAGAGGGGTGACAGATACAGATAGAGGGATGACAGATACAGATAGAGAGATGACAGATACAGTCAGAGACAGACAGGGTTGACAGATGCAGTCAGTGACAGATAGAGGGATGACAGATAGAGTCAGTGAAAGATAGAGGGATGACAGAGACAGATAGAGGGATGACAGATACAGTCAGAGACAGATAGAGGGATGACAGATACAGTCAGAGACAGATAGAGAGATGACAGATACAGTCAGAGACAGATAGAGGGATGACAGATACAGTCAGTGACAGATAGATGGATGACAGATACAGTCAAAGACAGATAAAGGGATGACAGAGACAGATAGATGGATGACAGATACAGTCAGAGACAGAGGGATGACAGATACAAATAGAGGGATGACAGATACAGTCAGATACAGATAGAGGGATGACAGATACAGTCAGAGACAGATAGAGGGATGACAGAGACAGATAGAGGGATGACAGATACAGTCAGATACAGATAGAGGGATGACAGATACAGATAGAGAGATGACAGATACAGTCAGAGACAGAGGGGTGACAGATACAGATAGAGGGGTGACAGATACAGATAGAGAGATGACAGATACAGTCAGAGACAGACAGGGTTGACAGATACAGTCAGTGACAGATAGAGGGATGACAGATACAGTCAGTGACAGAGGGTTGACAGATAGAGGGATGACAGATACAGTCAATGACAGATAGAGGGATGACAGAGACAGATAGAGGGATGACAGATACAGTCAGAGACAGATAGAGGGATGACAGATACAGTCAGAGACAGATAGAGGGATGACAGATACAGTCAGAGACAGATAGAGAGATGACAGATACAATCAGAGACAGATAGAGGGATGACAGATACAGTCAGATACAGATAGAGGGATGACAGAGACAGATAAAGGGATGACAGATAAAGTCAGAGACAGATAGAGGGATGATAGATACAGTCAAAGACAGATAGAGGGATGACAGATACAGTCAGTGATGGATAGAGGGATGACCGAGACAGATAGAGAGATGACAGATACAGATAGAGGGATGACAGATACAGTCAGTGACAGATAGAGGGATGACAGATACAGTCAGAGACGGATAGAGAGATGACAGATACAGTCAGAGACAGATAGAGAGATGACAGATACAGTCAGATACAGATAGAGGGATGACAGAGACAGATAGAGGGATGACAGATACAGTCAGAGACAGAGGGATGACAGATACAAATAGAGGGATGACAGATACAGTCAGAGACAGATAGAGGGATGACAGAGACAGATAGAGGGATGACAGATACAGTCAGAGACAGACAGAGGGATGACATATGCAGTCAGTGACAGATAGAGGGATGACAGATACAGTCAGAGACAGATAGAGTGATGACAGATACAGTCAGAGACAGATAGAGAGATGACAGATACAGTCAGAGACAGACAGAGGGATGAAAGATACAGTCAGAGACAGACAGAGAGATGACAGATACAATCAGAGACAGATAGAGGGATGACAGATACAGTCAGAGACATATAGAGGGATGACAGATACAGTCAGAGACAGATAGAGGGATGACAGATACAGTCAGTGAAAGATAGAGGGATGACAGAGACAGATAGAGGGATGACAGATACAGTCAGAGACAGATAGAGGGATGACAGAGACAGATAGAGGGATGACAGATACAGTCAGATACAGATAGTGGGATGACAGAGACAGATAGAGGGATGACAGATACAGTCAGAGACAGATAGAGGGATGACAGATACAGTCAGTGACAGATAGAGGGATGACAGATACAGTCAGAGGCAGACAGAGACAGATAGAGGGATGACAGAGAAGGATAGAGGGATGACAGATACAGTCAGTGAAAGATAGAGGGATGACAGAGACAGTCAGAGGCAGACAGAGACAGATAGAAAGATGACAGAGAAGGATAGAGGGATGACCGATACAGTCAGAGACATATAGAGGGATGACAGATACAGTCAGAGACAGAGAGAGGGATGACAGAAACAGATAGAGGGATGACAGATACAGTCAGAGACAGAGGGGTGACGGATACAGATAGAGGGATGACAGATACAGTCAGTGACAGACAGAGACAGATAGAAAGATGACAGAGAAGGATAGAGGGATGACAGATACAGTCAGAGACATATAGAGGGATGACAGATACAGTCAGAGACAGAGGGGTGACGGATACAGATAGAGGGATGACAGATACAGATAGAGAGATGACAGATACAGTCAGAGACAGACAGGGTTGACAGATACAGTCAGTGACAGATAGAGGGATGACAGAAACAGATAGAGGGATGACAGAAACAGATAGAGGGATGACAGATACAGTCAGAGACAGAGGGGTGACCGATACAGATAGAGGGATGACAGATACAGATAGAGAGATGACAGATACAGTCAGAGACAGACAGGGTTGAATGATACAGTCAGTGACAGATAGAGGGATGACAGATACAGTCAGTGAAAGATAGAGGGATGACAGAGACAGATAGAGGGATGACAGATACAGTCAGAGACAGATAGAGGGATGACAGATACAGTCAGAGACAGATAGAGAGATGACAGATACAGTCAGAGACAGATAGAGGGATTACAGATACAGTCAGTGACAGATAGAGGGATGACACATACAGTCAGAGACAGATAGAGGGATGACAGATACAGTCAGAGACAGAGGGGTGACAGATACAGATAGAGGGATGACAGATACAGATAGAGAGATGACAGATACAGTCAGAGACAGACAGGGTTGACAGATACAGTCAGTGACAGATAGAGGGATGACAGATACAGTCAGTGACAGATAGAGGGATGACAGATACAGTCAATGACAGACAGAGGGATGACAGATGCAGATAGAGGGATGACAGATACAGTCAGTGACAGATAGAGGGATGACAGATACAGTCAGAGGCAGACAGAGACAGATAGAGGGATGACAGAGACAGATAGAGGGATGACAGATACAGTCAGAGACAGACAGAGGGATGACAGATACAGTCAGAGACAGACAGAGGGATGACAGATGCAGTCAGTGACAGATAGAGGGATGACAGATACAGTCAGAGACAGATAGAGAGATGACAGATACAGTCAGAGACAGATAGAGAGATGACAGATACAGTCAGAGTCAGACAGAGAGATGACAGATACAATCAGAGACAGACAGAGGGATGACAGATACAGTCAGAGACAGATAGAGGGATGACAGATACAGTCAGAGACAGATAGAGGGATGACAGATACAGTCAGAGACAGACAGAGGGATGACAGATACAGTCAGAGACAGATAGAGGGATGACAGATACAGTCAGAGACAGACAGAGGGATGACAGATACAGTCAGAGACAGATAGAGGGATGACAGATACAGTCAGTGACAGATAGAGGGATGACAGATACAGTCAGAGACGGATAGAGAGATGACAGATACAGTCAGAGACAGATAGAGAGATGACAGATACAGTCAGATACAGATAGAGGGATGACAGAGACAGATAGAGGGATGACAGATACAGTCAGAGACAGATAGAGGGATGACAGATACAGTCAGAGACAGACAGGGTTGACAGATACAGTCAGTGACAGATAGAGGGATGACAGATACAGTCAGTGACAGATAGAGGGATGACAGATACAGTCAATGACAGACAGAGGGATGACAGATGCAGATAGAGGGATGACAGATACAGTCAGTGACAGATAGAGGGATGACAGATACAGTCAGAGGCAGACAGAGACAGATAGAGGGATGACAGAGACAGATAGAGGGATGACAGATACAGTCAGAGACAGACAGAGGGATGACAGATACAGTCAGAGACAGACAGAGGGATGACAGATGCAGTCAGTGACAGATAGAGGGATGACAGATACAGTCAGAGACAGATAGAGAGATGACAGATACAGTCAGAGACAGATAGAGAGATGACAGATACAGTCAGAGTCAGACAGAGAGATGACAGATACAATCAGAGACAGACAGAGAGATGACAGATACAATCAGAGACAGACAGAGGGATGACAGATACAGTCAGAGACAGATAGAGGGATGACAGATCCAATCAGTGAAAGATAGAGGGATGACAGATACAGACAGAGACAGAGAGAGAGATGACAGATACAGTCAGAGACAGATAGAGGGATGACAGATACAGTCAGTGACAGATAGAGGGATGACAGATACAGTCAGAGGCAGACCGAGACAGATAGAGGGATGACAGAGACAGATAGGGGGATGACAGATATAGTCAGAGACAGATAGAGGGATGACAGATACAGTCAGTGACAGATAGAGGGATGACAGATACAGTCAATGACAGACAGAGGGATGACAGATGCAGATAGAGGGATGACAGATACAGTCAGTGACAGATAGAGGGATGACAGATACAGTCAGAGGCAGACAGAGACAGATAGAGGGATGACAGAGACAGATAGAGGGATGACAGATACAGTCAGAGACAGACAGAGGGATGACAGATACAGTCAGAGACAGACAGAGGGATGACAGATGCAGTCAGTGACAGATAGAGGGATGACAGATACAGTCAGAGACAGATAGAGGGATGACAGATACTGTCAGAGACAGATAGAGAGATGACAGATACAGTCAGAGACAGACAGAGGGATGACAGATACAGTCAGAGTCAGACAGAGAGATGACAGATACAATCAGAGACAGACAGAGGGATGACAGATACAGTCAGAGACAGATAGAGGGATGACAGATACAGTCAGAGACAGATAGAGGGATGACAGATCCAATCAGTGAAAGATAGAGGGATGACAGATACAGACAGAGACAGAGAGAGAGATGACAGATACAGTCAGAGACAGATAGAGGGATGACAGATACAGTCAGTGACAGATAGAGGGATGACAGATACAGTCAGAGGCAGACCGAGACAGATAGAGGGATGACAGAGACAGATAGGGGGATGACAGATATAGTCAGAGACATATAGAGGGATGACAGATACAGTCAGAGACAGATAGAGGGATGACAGATACAGTCAGTGAAAGATAGAGGGATGACAGATACAGTGAGTGACAGATAGAGGGATGATAGATACAGTCAGAGGCAGACAGAGACAGATAGAGGGATGACAGATACAGTCAGAGACAGATAGAGGGATGACAGATACAGTCAGAGACAGACAGAGGGATGACAGATACAGTCAGAGACAGATAGAGGGATGACAGAGATAGATAGAGGGATGACAGATACAGTCAGAGACAGACAGGGTTGACAGATACAGTCAGTGACAGATAGAAGGATGACAGATACAGTCAGTGACAGATAGAGGGATGACACATACAGTCAGAGACAGATAGAGGGATGACAGAGACAGATAGAGGGATGACAGATACATTCAGTGACAGATAGAGGGATGACAGATACAGTCAGATGCAGACAGAGACAGATAGAGGGATGACAGAGACAGATAGAGGGATGACAGATACAGTCAGAGACAGAAAGAGGGATGACAGATGCAGTCAGTGACAGATAGAGGGATGACAGATACAGATACAGTCAGAGACAGATAGAGGGATGACAGATACAGTCAGAGACAGATAGAGAGATGACAGATACAGTCAGAGACAAATAGAGGGATGACAGATACAGTCAGTGACAGATAGAGGGATGACAGAAACAGATAGAGGGATGACAGAGAAGGATAGAGGGATGACAGGTACAGTCAGAGTCATATAGAGGGATGACAGATACAGTCAGAGACAGATAGAGGGATGACAGAAACAGATAGATGGATGACAGATACAGTCAGAGACAGAGGGATGACAGATACAAATAGAGGGATGACAGATACAGTCAGATACAGATAGAGGGATGACAGATACAGTCAGAGACAGATAGAGGGATGACAGAGACAGATAGAGGGATGACAGATACAGTCAGATACAGATAGAGGGATGACAGATACAGTCAGAGACAGAGGGGTGACAGATACAGATAGAGGGATGACAGATACAGATAGAGAGATGACAGATACAGTCAGAGACAGACAGGGTTGACAGATGCAGTCAGTGACAGATAGAGGGATGACAGATAGAGTCAGAGACAGATAGAGGGATGACAGATACAGTCAGAGACAGACAGAGGGATGACAGATACAGTCAGAGACAGATAGAGGGATGACAGATACAGTCAGAGACAGACAGAGGGATGACAGATACAGTCAGAGACAGATAGAGGGATGACAGAGATAGATAGAGGGATGACAGATATAGTCAGAGACAGATAGAGGGATGACAGATATAGTCAGAGACAGACAGAGGGATGACAGATACAGTCAGAGACAGATAGAGGGATGACAGATACAGATAGAGAGATGACAGATACAGTCAGAGACAGACAGGGTTGACAGATGCAGTCAGTGACAGATAGAGGGATGACAGATAGAGTCAGAGACAGATAGAGGGATGACAGATATAGTCAGAGACAGACAGAGGGATGATAGATACAGTCAGAGACAGACAGGGTTGACAGATACAGTCAGTGACAGATAGAAGGATGACAGATACAGTCAGTGACAGATAGAGGGATGACACATACAGTCAGAGACAGATAGAGGGATGACAGAGACAGATAGAGGGATGACAGATACATTCAGTGACAGATAGAGGGATGACAGATACAGTCAGATGCAGACAGAGACAGATAGAGGGATGACAGAGACAGATAGAGGGATGACAGATACAGTCAGAGACAGACAGAGGGATGACAGATGCAGTCAGTGACAGATAGAGGGATGACAGATACAGATACAGTCAGTGAAAGATAGAGGGATGACAGAGACAGATAGAGGGATGACAGATACAGTCAGAGACAGATAGAGGGATGACAGATACAGTCAGAGACAGATAGAGAGATGACAGATACAGTCAGAGACAGATAGAGGGATGACAGATACAGTCAGTGACAGATAGATGGATGACAGATACAGTCAAAGACAGATAGAGGGATGACAGAGACAGATAGATGGATGACAGATACAGTCAGAGACAGAGGGATGACAGATACAAATAGAGGGATGACAGATACAGTCAGATACAGATAGAGGGATGACAGATACAGTCAGAGACAGATAGAGGGATGACAGAGACAGATAGAGGGATGACAGATACAGTCAGATACAGATAGAGGGATGACAGATACAGTCAGAGACAGAGGGGTGACAGATACAGATAGAGGGATGACAGATACAGATAGAGAGATGACAGATACAGTCAGAGACAGACAGGGTTGACAGATGCAGTCAGTGACAGATAGAGGGATGACAGATAGAGTCAGAGACAGATAGAGGGATGACAGATACAGTCAGAGACAGACAGAGGGATGACAGATACAGTCAGAGACAGATAGAGGGATGACAGATACAGTCAGAGACAGACAGAGGGATGACAGATACAGTCAGAGAGAGATAGAGGGATGACAGAGATAGATAGAGGGATGACAGATACAGTCAGAGACAGACAGAGGGATGACAGATACAGTCAGAGACAGACAGGGTTGACAGATACAGTCAGTGACAGATAGAAGGATGACAGATACAGTCAGTGACAGATAGAGGGATGACACATACAGTCAGAGACAGATAGAGGGATGACAGAGACAGATAGAGGGATGACAGATACATTCAGTGACAGATAGAGGGATGACAGATACAGTCAGATGCAGACAGAGACAGATAGAGGGATGACAGAGACAGATAGAGGGATGACAGATACAGTCAGAGACAGACAGAGGGATGACAGATGCAGTCAGTGACAGATAGAGGGATGACAGATACAGATACAGTCATAGACAGATAGAGGGATGACAGATACAGTCAGAGACAGATAGAGAGATGACAGATACAGTCAGAGACAAATAGAGGGATGACAGATACAGTCAGTGACAGATAGAGGGATGACAGAAACAGATAGAGGGATGACAGAGAAGGATAGAGGGATGACAGGTACAGTCAGAGTCATATAGAGGGATGACAGATACAGTCAGAGACAGATAGAGGGATGACAGAAACAGATAGAGGGATGACAGATACAGTCAGAGACAGAGGGGTGACAGATACAGATAGAGGGATGACAGATACAGATAGAGAGATGACAGATACAGTCAGAGACAGACAGGGTTGACAGATGCAGTCAGTGACAGATAGAGGGATGACAGATAGAGTCAGTGAAAGATAGAGGGATGACAGAGACAGATAGAGGGATGACAGATACAGTCAGAGACAGATAGAGGGATGACAGATACAGTCAGAGACAGATAGAGAGATGACAGATACAGTCAGAGACAGATAGAGGGATGACAGATACAGTCAGTGACAGATAGATGGATGACAGATACAGTCAAAGACAGATAGAGGGATGACAGAGACAGATAGATGGATGACAGATACAGTCAGAGACAGAGGGATGACAGATACAAATAGAGGGATGACAGATACAGTCAGATACAGATAGAGGGATGACAGATACAGTCAGAGACAGATAGAGGGATGACAGATACAGTCAGATACAGATAGAGGGATGACAGATACAGATAGAGAGATGACAGATACAGTCAGAGACAGAGGGGTGACAGATACAGATAGAGGGGTGACAGATACAGATAGAGAGATGACAGATACAGTCAGAGACAGACAGGGTTGACAGATACAGTCAGTGACAGATAGAGGGATGACAGATACAGTCAGTGACAGAGGGTTGACAGATAGAGGGATGACAGATACAGTCAATGACAGATAGAGGGATGACAGAGACAGATAGAGGGATGACAGATACAGTCAGAGACAGATAGAGGGATGACAGATACAGTCAGATACAGATAGAGGGATGACAGAGACAGATAAAGGGATGACAGATAAAGTCAGAGACAGATAGAGGGATGATAGATACAGTCAAAGACAGATAGAGGGATGACAGATACAGTCAGTGATGGATAGAGGGATGACCGAGACAGATAGAGAGATGACAGATACAGATAGAGGGATGACAGATACAGTCAGTGACAGATAGAGGGATGACAGATACAGTCAGAGACGGATAGAGAGATGACAGATACAGTCAGAGACAGATAGAGAGATGACAGATACAGTCAGATACAGATAGAGGGATGACAGAGACAGATAGAGGGATGACAGATACAGTCAGAGACAGAGGGATGACAGATACAAATAGAGGGATGACAGATACAGTCAGAGACAGATAGAGTGATGACAGATACAGTCAGAGACAGATAGAGAGATGACAGATACAGTCAGAGACAGACAGAGGGATGAAAGATACAGTCAGAGACAGACAGAGAGATGACAGATACAATCAGAGACAGACAGAGGGATGACAGATACAGTCAGAGACAGATAGAGGGATGACAGATACAGTCAGAGACAGAGGGATGACAGATACAAATAGAGGGATGACAGATACAGTCAGAGACAGATAGAGGGATGACAGATACAGTCAGAGACAGATAGAGAGATGACAGATACAGTCAGAGACAGACAGAGGGATGACAGATACAGTCAGAGACAGACAGAGAGATGACAGATACAATCAGAGACAGACAGAGGGATGACAGATACAGTCAGAGACATATAGAGGGATGACAGATACAGTCAGAGACAGATAGAGGGATGACAGATACAGTCAGTGAAAGATAGAGGGATGACAGAGACAGATAGAGGGATGACAGATACAGTCAGAGACAGATAGAGGGATGACAGATACAGTCAGAGACAGATAGAGGGATGACAGATACAGTCAGAGACAGATAGAGGGATGACAGATACAGTCAGAGACAGATAGAGGGATGACAGATACAGTCAGAGACAGATAGAGAGATGACAGATACAGTCAGAGACAGACAGAGGGATGACAGATACAGTCAGAGACAGATAGAGAGATGACAGATACAATCAGAGACAGATAGAGGGATGACAGATACAGTCAGTGAAAGATAGAGGGATGACAGAGACAGATAGAGGGATGACAGAAACAGATAGAGGGATGACAGAAACAGATAGAGGGATGACAGAAACAGATAGAGGGATGACAGATACAGTCAGAGACAGAGGGGTGACAGATACAGATAGAGGGATGACAGATACAGATAGAGAGATGACAGATACAGTCAGAGACAGACAGGGTTGACAGATACAGTCAGTGACAGATAGAGGGATGACAGATACAGTCAGTGAAAGATAGAGGGATGACAGAGACAGATAGAGGGATGACAGATACAGTCAGAGACAGATAGAGGGATGACAGATACAGTCAGAGACAGATAGAGAGATGACAGATACAGTCAGAGACAGATAGAGGGATGACAGATACAGTCAGTGACAGATAGAGAGATGACAGATACAGTCAGAGACAGACAGAGGGATGACAGATACAGTCAGAGTCAGACAGAGAGATGACAGATACAATCAGAGACAGACAGAGGGATGACAGATACAGTCAGAGACAGATAGAGGGATGACAGATACAGTCAGATACAGATAGAGGGATGACAGAGACAGATAGAGGGATGACAGATAAAGTCAGAGACAGATAGAGGGATGATAGATACAGTCAAAGACAGATAGAGGGATGACAGATACAGTCAGTGATGGATAGAGGGATGACCGAGACAGATAGAGAGATGACAGATACAGATAGAGGGATGACAGATACAGTCAGTGACAGATAGAGGGATGACAGATACAGTCAGAGACGGATAGAGAGATGACAGATACAGTCAGAGACAGATAGAGAGATGACAGATACAGTCAGATACAGATAGAGGGATGACAGAGACAGATAGAGGGATGACAGATACAGTCAGTGACAGATAGAGGGATGACAGATACAGTCAGAGACAGATAGAGGGATGACAGAGACAGATAGAGGGATGACAGATACAGTCAGAGACAGATAGAGAGATGACAGATACAGTCAGAGACAGACAGAGGGATGACAGATACAGACAGAGACAGATAGAGAGATGACAGATACAGTCAGAGACAGACAGAGGGATGACAGATACAGTCAGAGACAGATAGAGGGATGACAGATACAGTCAGAGACAGAGGGATGACAGATACAAATAGAGGGATGACAGATACAGTCAGAGACAGATAGAGTGATGACAGATACAGTCAGAGACAGATAGAGAGATGACAGATACAGTCAGAGACAGACAGAGGGATGACAGATACAGTCAGAGTCAGACAGAGAGATGACAGATACAGTCAGAGACAGACAGAGGGATGACAGATACAGTCAGAGACAGATAGAGAGATGACAGATACAGTCAGAGACGGATAGAGAGATGACAGATACAGTCAGAGACAGATAGAGAGATGACAGATACAGTCAGTGACAGATAGAGGGATGACAGATACAGTCAGTGAAAGATAGAGGGATGACAGAGACAGATAGAGGGATGACAGAGACAGATAGAGGGATGACAGAAACAGATAGAGGGATGACAGAAACAGATAGAGGGATGACAGATACAGTCAGAGACAGAGGGGTGACAGATACAGATAGAGGGATGACAGATACAGATAGAGAGATGACAGATACAGTCAGAGACAGACAGGGTTGACAGATACAGTCAGTGACAGATAGAGGGATGACAGATACAGTCAGTGAAAGATAGAGGGATGACAGAGACAGATAGAGGGATGACAGATACAGTCAGAGACAGATAGAGGGATGACAGATACAGTCAGAGACAGATAGAGGGATGACAGATACAGTCAGAGACAGATAGAGGGATGACAGATACAGTCAGTGACAGATAGAGAGATGACAGATACAGTCAGAGACAGACAGAGGGATGACAGATACAGTCAGAGACAGACAGAGGGATGACAGATACAGTCAGAGACAGATAGAGGGATGACAGATACAGTCAGAGACAGATAGAGGGATGACAGATACAGTCAGTGAAAGATAGAGGGATGACAGAGACAGATAGAGGGATGACAGATACAGTCAGTGACAGATAGAGGGATGACAGATACAGTCAGAGACAGATAGAGGGATGACAGATACAGTCAGAGACAGATAGAGGGATGACAGAAACAGATAGAGGGATGACAGATACAGTCAGAGACAGAGGGGTGATAGATACAGATAGAGGGATGACAGATACAGATAGAGAGATGACAGATACAGTCAGAGACAGACAGGGTTGATAGATACAGTCAGTGACAGATAGAGGGATGACAGATACAGTCAGTGAAAGATAGAGGGATGACAGAGACAGATAGAGGGATGACAGATACAGTCAGAGACAGATAGAGAGATGACAGATACAGTCAGAGACAGATAGAGAGATGACAGATACAGTCAGATACAGATAGAGGGATGACAGATACAGTCAGAGACAGAGGGATGACAGATACAAATAGAGGGATGACAGATACAGTCAGAGACAGATAGAGGGATGACAGAGACAGATAGAGGGATGACAGATACAGTCAGAGACAGACAGAGGGATGACAGATGCAGTCAGTGACAGATAGAGGGATGACAGATACAGTCAGAGACAGATAGAGTGATGACAGATACAGTCAGAGACAGATAGAAAGATGACAGATACAGTCAGAGACAGACAGAGGGATGAAAGATACAGTCAGAGACAGACAGAGAGATGACAGATACAATCAGAGACAGACAGAGGGATGACAGATACAGTCAGAGACATATAGAGGGATGACAGATACAGTCAGAGACAGATAGAGGGATGACAGATACAGTCAGTGAAAGATAGAGGGATGACAGAGACAGTCAGAGGCAGACAGAGACAGATAGAGGGATGACAGAGAAGGATAGAGGGATGACAGATACAGTCAGAGACATATAGAGGGATGACAGATACAGTCAGAGACAGATAGAGGGATGACAGAAACAGATAGAGGGATGACAGAGAAGGATAGAGGGATGACAGATACAGTCAGAGACATATAGAGGGATGACAGATACAGTCAGAGACAGATAGAGGGATGACAGAAACAGATAGAGGGATGACAGATACAGTCAGAGACAGAGGGGTGACAGATACAGATAGAGGGATGACAGATACAGATAGAGAGATGACAGATACAGTCAGAGACAGACAGGGTTGATAGATACAGTCAGTGACAGATAGAGGGATGACAGATACAGTCAGTGAAAGATAGAGGGATGACAGAGACAGATAGAGGGATGACAGATACAGTCAGAGACAGATAGAGGGATGACAGATACAGTCAGAGACAGATAGAGAGATGACAGATACAGTCAGAGACAGATAGAGGGATGACAGATACAGTCAGTGACAGATAGAGGGATGACACATACAGTCAAAGACAGATAGAGGGATGACAGAGACAGATAGATGGATGACAGATACAGTCAGAGACAGAGGGATGACAGATACAAATAGAGGGATGACAGATACAGTCAGAGACAGATAGAGGGATGACAGATACAGTCAGATACAGATAGAGGAATGACAGATACAGATAGAGAGATGACAGATACAGTCAGAGACAGAGGGGTGACAGATACAGATAGAGGGGTGACAGATACAGATAGAGAGATGACAGATACAGTCAGAGACAGACAGGGTTGACAGATACAGTCAGTGACAGATAGAGGGATGACAGATACAGTCAGTGACAGAGGGTTGACAGATAGAGGGATGACAGATACAGTCAGAGACAGATAGAGGGATGACAGATACAGTGAGAGACAGACAGAGGGATGACAGATACAGTCAGAGACAGATAGAGAGATGACAGATACAATCAGAGACAGATAGAGGGATGACAGATACAGTCAGAGACGGATAGAGAGATGACAGATACAGTCAGAGACAGATAGAGGGGTGACAGAGACAGATAGAGGGATGACAGATACAGTCAGATACAGATAGTGGGATGACAGAGACAGATAGAGGGATGACAGATACAGTCAGAGACAGAGGGGTGACAGATACAGATAGAGGGATGACAGATACAGATAGAGAGATGACAGATACAGTCAGAGACAGAGGGGTGACAGATACAGATAGAGAGATGACAGATACAGTCAGAGACAGACAGGGTTGACAGATACAGTCAGTGACAGATAGAGGGATGACAGATACAGTCAGTGACAGAGGGATGACAGATAGAGGGATGACAGATACAGTCAATGACAGATAGAGGGATGACAGAGACAGATAGAGGGATGACAGATACAGTCAGTGACAGATAGAGGGATGACAGATACAGTCAGAGACAGATAGAGGGATGACAGATACAGTCAGAGACAGATAGAGGGATGACAGATACAGTGAGAGACAGACAGAGGGATGACAGATACAGTCAGAGACAGATAGAGAGATGACAGATACAATCAGAGACAGATAGAGGGATGACAGATACAGTCAGAGACGGATAGAGAGATGACAGATACAGTCAGAGACAGATAGAGGGGTGACAGACACAGATAGAGGGATGACAGATACAGTCAGATACAGATAGTGGGATGACAGAGACAGATAGAGGGATGACAGATAAAGTCAGAGACAGATAGAGGGATGATAGATACAGTCAAAGACAGATAGAGGGATGACAGATACAGTCAGTGATGGATAGAGGGATGACCGAGACAGATAGAGAGATGACAGTTACAGATAGAGGGATGACAGATACAGTCAGTGACAGATAGAGGGATGACAGATACAGTCAGAGACGGATAGAGAGATGACAGATACAGTCAGAGACAGATAGAGAGATGACAGATACAGTCAGATACAGATAGAGGGATGACAGAGACAGATAGAGGGATGACAGATACAGTCAGAGACAGAGGGATGACAGATACAAATAGAGGGATGACAGATACAGTCAGAGACAGACAGAGGGATGACAGATGCAGTCAGTGACAGATAGAGGGATGACAGATACAGTCAGAAACAGATAGAGTGATGACAGATACAGTCAGAGACAGACAGAGGGATGAAAGATACAGTCAGAGACAGACAGAGAGATGACAGATACAGTCAGTGAAAGATAGAGGGATGACAGAGACAGATAGAGGGATGACAGATACAGTCAGAGACAGATAGAGGGATGACAGATACAGTCAGAGACAGATAGAGGGATGACAGATACAGTCAGTGACAGAGAGAGGGATGACAGATACAGTCAGAGGCAGACAGAGACAGATAGAGGGATGACAGAGAAGGATAGAGGGATGACAGATACAGTCAGAGACAGAGAGAGGGATGACAGAAACAGATAGAGGGATGACAGATACAGTCAGAGACAGAGGGGTGACGGATACAGATAGAGGGATGACAGATACAGATAGAGAGATGACAGATACAGTCAGAGACGGACAGGGTTGACAGATACAGTCAGTGACAGATAGAGGGATGACAGATACAGTCAGTGAAAGATAGAGGGATGACAGAGAGAGATAGAGGGATGACAGAAACAGATAGAGGGATGACAGAAACAGATAGAGGGATGACAGATACAGTCAGAGACAGAGGGGTGACAGATACAGATAGAGGGATGACAGATACAGATAGAGAGATGACAGATACAGTCAGAGACAGACAGGGTTGACAGATACAGTCAGTGACAGATAGAGGGATGACAGATACAGTCAGTGAAAGATAGAGGGATGACAGATACAGTCAGAGACAGATAGAGTGATGACAGATACAGTCAGAGACAGATAGAAAGATGACAGATACAGTCAGAGACAGATAGAGGGATGAAAGATACAGTCAGAGACAGATAGAGAGATGACAGATACAGTCAGAGACAGATAGAGGGATTACAGATACAGTCAGTGACAGATAGAGAGATGACAGATACAGTCAGAGACAGACAGAGGGATGACAGATACAGTCAGAGTCAGACAGAGAGATGACAGATACAATCAGAGACAGACAGAGGGATGACAGATACAGTCAGAGACAGATAGAGGGATGACAGATACAGTCAGAGACAGATAGAGGGATGACAGATACAGTCAGTGAAAGATAGAGGGATGACAGAGACAGATAGAGGGATGACAGATACAGTCAGAGACAGAGGGATGACAGATACAAATAGAGGGATGACAGATAAAGTCAGAGACAGACAGAGGGATGACAGATGCAGTCAGGGACAGATAGAGAGATGACAGATACAGTCAGAGACAGACAGAGGGATGAAAGATACAGTCAGAGACAGACAGAGAGATGACAGATACAGTCAGTGAAAGATAGAGGGATGACAGAGACAGATAGAGGGATGACAGATACAGTCAGAGACAGATAGAGAGATGACAGATACAATCAGAGACAGATAGAGGGATGACAGATACAGTCAGAGACGGATAGAGAGATGACAGATACAGTCAGAGACAGATAGAGAGATGACAGATACAGTCAGATACAGATAGAGGGATGACAGAGACAGATAGAGGGATGACAGATACAGTCAGAGACAGAGGGATGACAGATACAAATGAGACATACAGAGGGATGACAGATGCAGTCAGTGACAGATAGAGGGATGACAGATACAGTCAGAAACAGATAGAGTGATGACAGATACAGTCAGAGACAGATAGAGAGATGACAGATACAGTCAGAGACAGACAGAGGGATGAAAGATACAGTCAGAGACAGACAGAGAGATGACAGATACAGTCAGTGAAAGATAGAGGGATGACAGAGACAGATAGAGGGATGACAGATACAGTCAGAGACAGATAGAGGGATGACAGATACAGTCAGAGACAGATAGAGGGATGACAGATACAGTCAGTGACAGATAGAGGGATGACAGATACAGTCAGAGGCAGACAGAGACAGATAGAGGGATGACAGAGAAGGATAGAGGGATGACAGATACAGTCAGAGACAGAGAGAGGGATGACAGAAACAGATAGAGGGATGACAGATACAGTCAGAGACAGAGGGGTGACGGATACAGATAGAGGGATGACAGATACAGATAGAGAGATGACAGATACAGTCAGAGACAGACAGGGTTGACAGATACAGTCAGTGACAGATAGAGGGATGACAGATACAGTCAGAGACAGATAGAGGGATGACAGATACAGTCAGAGACAGACAGAGGGATGACAGATACAGTCAGAGACAGATAGAGGGATGACAGATACAGTCAGAGACAGACAGAGGGATGACAGATACAGTCAGAGACAGATAGAGGGATGACAGATACAGTCAGAGACAGATAGAGGGATGACAGATACAGTCAGTGAAAGATAGAGGGATGACAGAGACAGATAGAGGGATGACAGATACAGTCAGAGACAGATAGAGGGATGACAGATACAGTCAGAGACAGATAGAGGGATGACAGATACAGTCAGAGACAGATAGAGAGATGACAGATACAGTCAGAGACAGATAGAGGGATGACAGATACAGTCAGAGACAGATAGAGGGATGACAGATACAGTCAGAGACAGATAGAGGGATGACAGATACAGTCAGAGACAGATAGAGAGATGACAGATACAGTCAGAGACAGATAGAGGGATGACAGATACAGTCAGTGAAAGATAGAGGGATGACAGAGACAGATAGAGGGATGACAGATACAGTCAGAGACAGATAGAGGGATGACAGATACAGTCAGAGACAGATAGAGGGATGACAGATACAGTCAGAGACAGATAGAGGGATGACAGATACAGTCAGAGACAGATAGAGGGATGACAGATACAGTCAGAGACAGATAGAGGGATGACAGAGACAGATAGAGGGATGACAGATACAGTCAGAGACAGATAGATGGATGACAGATACAGTCAGAGACAGAGGGATGACAGATGTCAGTGACAGATAGAGGGATGACAGATACAGTCAGTGACAGATAGAGTGATGACAGATACAGTGAGAGACAGATAGAGGGATGACAGAGACAGATAGAGGGATGACAGATACATTCAGTGACAGATAGAGGGATGACAGATACAGTCAGAGACAGATATAGGGATGACAGAGACAGATAGAGGGATGACAGAGACAGATAGAGGGATGACAGATACAGTCAGAGACAGACAGAGGGATGACAGATGCAGTCAGTGACAGATAGAGGGATGACAGATACAGATACAGTCAGAGACAGATAGAGGGATGACAGATACAGTCAGAGACAGATAGAGAGATGACAGATACAGTCAGAGACAGATAGAGGGATGACAGATACAGTCAGTGACAGATAGAGGGATGACAGATACAGAGTGACAGATAGAGGGATGACACATACAGTCAGAGACAGATAGAGGGATGACAGATACAGTCAGAGTCATATAGAGGGATGACAGATACAGTCAGAGACAGATAGAGGGATGACAGAAACAGATAGAGGGATGACAGATACAGTCAGAGACAGACAGAGGGATGACAGATACAGTCAGAGTCAGACAGAGAGATGACAGATACAATCAGAGACAGACAGAGGGATGACAGATACAGTCAGAGACAGATAGAGGGATGATAGATACAGTCAAAGACAGATAGAGGGATGACAGATACAGTCAGTGATGGATAGAGGGATGACCGAGACAGATAGAGAGATGACAGATACAGATAGAGGGATGACAGATACAGTCAGTGACAGATAGAGGGATGACAGATACAGTCAGAGACGGATAGAGAGATGACAGATACAGTCAGAGACAGATAGAGAGATGACAGATACAGTCAGATACAGATAGAGGGATGACAGAGACAGATAGAGGGATGACAGATACAGTCAGAGACAGAGGGATGACAGATAACAGATAGAGGGATGACAGATACAGTCAGAGACAGATAGAGGGATGACAGATACAGTCAGAGACAGATAGAGGGATGACAGATACAGTCAGAGACAGATAGAGGGATGACAGATACAGTCAGAGACAGATAGAGGGATGACAGATACAATCAGAGACAGACAGAGGGATGACAGATACAGTCAGAGACATATAGAGGGATGACAGATACAGTCAGAGACAGATAGAGGGATGACAGATACAGTCAGAGACAGATAGAGGGATGACAGATACATTGAGAGACAGATAGAGGGATGACAGATAGTCAGAGACAGATAGAGGGATGACAGATACAGATAGAGGGATGACAGATACAGTCAGAGACAGATAGAGGGATGACAGATACAGTCAGTGACAGATAGAGGGATGACAGATACAGACAGAGACAGATAGAGAGATGACAGATACAGTCAGATACAGATAGAGGGATGACAGATACAGTCAGAGACAGAGGGGTGACAGATACAGATAGAGGGATGACAGATACAGATAGAGAGATGACAGATACAGTCAGAGACAGACAGGGTTGACAGATACAGTCAGTGACAGATAGAGGGATGACAGATACAGTCAGAGACAGATAGAGGGATGACAGATACAGTCAGAGACAGATAGAGGGATGACAGATACAGTCAGAGACAGATAGAGGGATGACAGATACAGTCAGAGACAGACAGAGGGATGACAGATACAGTCAGAGACAGATAGAGGGATGACAGAGACAGATAGAGGGATGACAGATACAGTCAGAGACAGACAGAGGGATGACAGATACAGTCAGAGACAGACAGGGATGACAGATACAGTCAGAGACAGATAGAGAGATGACAGATACAGTCAGAGACAGATAGAGGGATGACAGATACAGTCAGAGACAGATAGAGGGATGACAGATACAGTCAGAGACAGAGGGATGACAGATACATTCAGTGACAGATAGAGGGATGACAGATACAGTCAGATGCAGACAGAGACAGATAGAGGGATGACAGAGACAGATAGAGGGATGACAGATACAGTCAGAGACAGACAGAGGGATGACAGATGCAGTCAGTGACAGATAGAGGGATGACAGATACAGTCAGAGACAGATAGAGTGATGACAGATACAGTCAGAGACAGATAGAAAGATGACAGATACAGTCAGAGACAGACAGAGGGATGAAAGATACAGTCAGAGACAGACAGAGAGATGACAGATACAATCAGAGACAGACAGAGGGATGACAGATACAGTCAGAGACATATAGAGGGATGACAGATACAGTCAGAGACAGATAGAGGGATGACAGATACAGTCAGTGAAAGATAGAGGGATGACAGAGACAGTCAGAGGCAGACAGAGACAGATAGAGGGATGACAGAGAAGGATAGAGGGATGACAGATACAGTCAGAGACATATAGAGGGATGACAGATACAGTCAGAGACAGATAGAGGGATGACAGAAACAGATAGAGGGATGACAGAGAAGGATAGAGGGATGACAGATACAGTCAGAGACATATAGAGGGATGACAGATACAGTCAGAGACAGATAGAGGGATGACAGAAACAGATAGAGGGATGACAGATACAGTCAGAGACAGAGGGGTGACAGATACAGATAGAGGGATGACAGATACAGATAGAGGGATGACAGATACAGTCAGAGACAGATAGAGGGATGACAGATACAGTCAGAGACAGACAGGGTTGATAGATACAGTCAGTGACAGATAGAGGGATGACAGATACAGTCAGAGACAGACAGAGGGATGACAGATGCAGTCAGTGACAGATAGAGGGATGACAGATACAGTCAGAGACAGATAGAGGGATGACAGATACAGTCAGAGACAGACAGAGGGATGACAGATACAGTCAGAGACAGATAGAGAGATGACAGATACAGTCAGAGACAGATAGAGGGATGACAGATACAGTCAGAGACAGATAGAGAGATGACAGATACAGTCAGAGACAGATAGAGGGATGACAGATACAGTCAGAGACAGATAGAGTGATGACAGATACAGTCAGAGACAGATAGAAAGATGACAGATACAGTCAGAGACAGACAGAGGGATGAAAGATACAGTCAGAGACAGACAGAGAGATGACAGATACAATCAGAGACAGACAGAGGGATGACAGATACAGTCAGAGACATATAGAGGGATGACAGATACAGTCAGAGACAGATAGAGGGATGACAGATACAGTCAGTGAAAGATAGAGGGATGACAGAGACAGTCAGAGGCAGACAGAGACAGATAGAGGGATGACAGAGAAGGATAGAGGGATGACAGATACAGTCAGAGACATATAGAGGGATGACAGATACAGTCAGAGACAGATAGAGGGATGACAGAAACAGATAGAGGGATGACAGAGAAGGATAGAGGGATGACAGATACAGTCAGAGACATATAGAGGGATGACAGATACAGTCAGAGACAGATAGAGGGATGACAGAAACAGATAGAGGGATGACAGATACAGTCAGAGACAGAGGGGTGACAGATACAGATAGAGGGATGACAGATACAGATAGAGAGATGACAGATACAGTCAGAGACAGACAGGGTTGACAGATACAGTCAGTGACAGATAGAGGGATGACAGATACAGTCAGTGAAAGATAGAGGGATGACAGAGACAGATAGAGGGATGACAGATACAGTCAGAGACAGATAGAGGGATGACAGATACAGTCAGAGACAGATAGAGAGATGACAGATACAGTCAGTGACAGATAGAGGGATGACAGATACAGTCAGAGACAGATAGAGGGATGACAGAGACAGATAGAGGGATGACAGATACAGTCAGAGACAGAGGGATGACAGATACAAATAGAGGGATGACAGATACAGTCAGAGACAGATAGAGGGATGACAGATACAGTCAGATACAGATAGAGGGATGACAGATACAGATAGAGGGATGACAGAAACAGATAGAGGGATGACAGAGAAGGATAGAGGGATGACAGATACAGTCAGAGACATATAGAGGGATGACAGATACAGTCAGAGACAGATAGAGGGATGACAGAAACAGATAGAGGGATGACAGATACAGTCAGAGACAGAGGGGTGACAGATACAGATAGAGGGATGACAGATACAGATAGAGAGATGACAGATACAGTCAGAGACAGACAGGGTTGACAGATACAGTCAGTGACAGATAGAGGGATGACAGATACAGTCAGAGACAGACAGAGGGATGACAGATGCAGTCAGTGAAAGATAGAGGGATGACAGATACAGTCAGAGACAGATAGAGGGATGACAGATACAGTCAGAGACAGACAGAGGGATGACAGATACAGTCAGAGACAGATAGAGAGATGACAGATACAGTCAGAGACGGATAGAGAGATGACAGATACAGTCAGAGACAGATAGAGAGATGACAGATACAGTCAGATACAGATAGAGGGATGACAGATACAGTCAGAGACAGAGGGATGACAGATACAAATAGAGGGATGACAGATACAGTCAGAGACAGATAGAGGGATGACAGAGACAGATAGAGGGATGACAGATACAGTCAGAGACAGACAGAGGGATGACATATGCAGTCAGTGACAGATAGAGGGATGACAGATACAGTCAGAGACAGATAGAGTGATGACAGATACAGTCAGAGACAGATAGAAAGATGACAGATACAGTCAGAGACAGACAGAGGGATGAAAGATACAGTCAGAGACAGACAGAGAGATGACAGATACAATCAGAGACAGACAGAGGGATGACAGATACAGTCAGAGACATATAGAGGGATGACAGATACAGTCAGAGACAGATAGAGGGATGACAAATACAGTCAGTGACAGATAGAGGGATGACAGATACAGTCAGAGGCAGACAGAGACAGATAGAGGGATGACAGATACAGTCAGAGACAGATAGAGGGATGACAGATACAGTCAGAGACATATAGAGGGATGACAGATACAGTCAGAGACAGATAGAGGGATGACAGAAACAGATAGAGGGATGACAGAGAAGGATAGAGGGATGACAGATACAGTCAGAGACATATAGAGGGATGACAGATACAGTCAGAGACAGATAGAGGGATGACAGAAACAGATAGAGGGATGACAGATACAGTCAGAGACAGAGGGGTGACAGATACAGATAGAGGGATGACAGATACAGATAGAGAGATGACAGATACAGTCAGAGACAGACAGGGTTGATAGATACAGTCAGTGACAGATAGAGGGATGACAGATACAGTCAGTGAAAGATAGAGGGATGACAGAGACAGATAGAGGGATGACAGATACAGTCAGAGACAGATAGAGGGATGACAGATACAGTCAGAGACAGATAGAGAGATGACAGATACAGTCAGAGACAGATAGAGGGATGACAGATACAGTCAGTGACAGATAGAGGGATGACAGATACAGTCAGAGACAGATAGAGGGATGACAGAGACAGATAGATGGATGACAGATACAGTCAGAGACAGAGGGATGACAGATACAAATAGAGGGATGACAGATACAGTCAGAGACAGATAGAGGGATGACAGATACAGTCAGAGACAGATAGAGGAATGACAGATACAGATAGAGAGATGACAGATACAGTCAGAGACAGAGGGGTGACAGATACTGATAGAGGGGATGACAGATACAGATAGAGAGATGACAGATACAGTCAGAGACAGACAGGGTTGACAGATACAGTCAGTGACAGATAGAGGGATGACAGATACAGTCAGTGACAGAGGGTTGACAGATAGAGGGATGACAGATACAGTCAATGACAGATAGAGGGATGACAGAGACAGATAGAGGGATGACAGATACAGTCAGAGACAGATAGAGGGATGACAGATACAGTCAGTGACAGATAGAGGGATGACACATACAGTCAGAGACAGATAGAGGGATGACAGATACAGACAGTGCAAGATAGAGGGATGACAGATACAGTCAGAGACAGATAGAGGGATGACAGAGACAGATAGAGGGATGACAGATACAGTCAGAGACAGACAGAGGGATGACATATGCAGTCAGTGACAGATAGAGGGATGACAGATACAGTCAGAGACAGATAGAGTGATGACAGATACAGTCAGAGACAGATAGAAAGATGACAGATACAGTCAGAGACAGACAGAGGGATGAAAGATACAGTCAGAGACAGACAGAGAGATGACAGATACAATCAGAGACAGACAGAGGGATGACAGATACAGTCAGAGACAGATAGAGGGATGACAGATACAGTCAGAGACAGATAGAGGGATGACAGATACAGTCAGTGAAAGATAGAGGGATGACAGAGACAGTCAGAGGCAGACAGAGACAGATAGAGGGATGACAGAGAAGGATAGAGGGATGACAGATACAGTCAGAGACATATAGAGGGATGACAGATACAGTCAGAGACAGATAGAGGGATGACAGAAACAGATAGAGGGATGACAGAGAAGGATAGAGGGATGACAGATACAGTCAGAGACATATAGAGGGATGACAGATACAGTCAGAGACAGATAGAGGGATGACAGAAACAGATAGAGGGATGACAGATACAGTCAGAGACAGAGGGGTGACAGATACAGATAGAGGGATGACAGATACAGATAGAGAGATGACAGATACAGTCAGAGACAGACAGGGTTGATAGATACAGTCAGTGACAGATAGAGGGATGACAGATACAGTCAGAGACAGACAGAGGGATGACAGATGCAGTCAGTGAAAGATAGAGGGATGACAGATACAGTCAGAGACATATAGAGGGATGACAGATACAGTCAGAGACAGACAGAGGGATGACAGATACAGTCAGAGACAGATAGAGAGATGACAGATACAGTCAGAGACGGATAGAGAGATGACAGATACAGTCAGAGACAGATAGAGAGATGACAGATACAGTCAGATACAGATAGAGGGATGACAGATACAGTCAGAGACAGAGGGATGACAGATACAAATAGAGGGATGACAGATACAGTCAGAGACAGATAGAGGGATGACAGAGACAGATAGAGGGATGACAGATACAGTCAGAGACAGACAGAGGGATGACATATGCAGTCAGTGACAGATAGAGGGATGACAGATACAGTCAGAGACAGATAGAGTGATGACAGATACAGTCAGAGACAGATAGAAAGATGACAGATACAGTCAGAGACAGACAGAGGGATGAAAGATACAGTCAGAGACAGACAGAGAGATGACAGATACAATCAGAGACAGACAGAGGGATGACAGATACAGTCAGAGACATATAGAGGGATGACAGATACAGTCAGAGACAGATAGAGGGATGACAGATACAGTCAGTGAAAGATAGAGGGATGACAGAGACAGTCAGAGGCAGACAGAGACAGATAGAGGGATGACAGAGAAGGATAGAGGGATGACAGATACAGTCAGAGACATATAGAGGGATGACAGATACAGTCAGAGACAGATAGAGGGATGACAGAAACAGATAGAGGGATGACAGAGAAGGATAGAGGGATGACAGATACAGTCAGAAACATATAGAGGGATGACAGATACAGTCAGAGACAGATAGAGGGATGACAGAAACAGATAGAGGGATGACAGATACAGTCAGAGACAGAGGGGTGACAGATACAGATAGAGGGATGACAGATACAGATAGAGAGATGACAGATACAGTCAGAGACAGACAGGGTTGATAGATACAGTCAGTGACAGATAGAGGGATGACAGATACAGTCAGTGAAAGATAGAGGGATGACAGAGACAGATAGAGGGATGACAGATACAGTCAGAGACAGATAGAGGGATGACAGATACAGTCAGAGACAGATAGAGAGATGACAGATACAGTCAGAGACAGATAGAGGGATGACAGATACAGTCAGTGACAGATAGAGGGATGACACATACAGTCAAAGACAGATAGAGGGATGACAGAGACAGATAGATGGATGACAGATACAGTCAGAGACAGAGGGATGACAGATACAAATAGAGGGATGACAGATACAGTCAGAGACAGATAGAGGGATGACAGATACAGTCAGATACAGATAGAGGAATGACAGATACAGATAGAGAGATGACAGATACAGTCAGAGACAGAGGGGTGACAGATACAGATAGAGGGGTGACAGATACAGATAGAGAGATGACAGATACAGTCAGAGACAGACAGGGTTGACAGATACAGTCAGTGACAGATAGAGGGATGACAGATACAGTCAGTGACAGAGGGTTGACAGATAGAGGGATGACAGATACAGTCAATGACAGATAGAGGGATGACAGAGACAGATAGAGGGATGACAGATACAGTCAGTGACAGATAGAGGGATGACAGATACAGTCAGAGACAGATAGAGGGATGACAGATACAGTGAGAGACAGACAGAGGGATGACAGATACAGTCAGAGACAGATAGAGAGATGACAGATACAATCAGAGACAGATAGAGGGATGACAGATACAGTCAGAGACGGATAGAGAGATGACAGATACAGTCAGAGACAGATAGAGGGGTGACAGAGACAGATAGAGGGATGACAGATACAGTCAGATACAGATAGTGGGATGACAGAGACAGATAGAGGGATGACAGATACAGTCAGAGACAGAGGGGTGACAGATACAGATAGAGGGATGACAGATACAGATAGAGAGATGACAGATACAGTCAGAGACAGAGGGGTGACAGATACAGATAGAGAGATGACAGATACAGTCAGAGACAGACAGGGTTGACAGATACAGTCAGTGACAGATAGAGGGATGACAGATACAGTCAGTGACAGAGGGATGACAGATAGAGGGATGACAGATACAGTCAATGACAGATAGAGGGATGACAGAGACAGATAGAGGGATGACAGATACAGTCAGTGACAGATAGAGGGATGACAGATACAGTCAGAGACAGATAGAGGGATGACAGATACAGTGAGAGACAGACAGAGGGATGACAGATACAGTCAGAGACAGATAGAGAGATGACAGATACAATCAGAGACAGATAGAGGGATGACAGATACAGTCAGAGACGGATAGAGAGATGACAGATACAGTCAGAGACAGATAGAGGGGTGACAGACACAGATAGAGGGATGACAGATACAGTCAGATACAGATAGTGGGATGACAGAGACAGATAGAGGGATGACAGATAAAGTCAGAGACAGATAGAGGGATGATAGATACAGTCAAAGACAGATAGAGGGATGACAGATACAGTCAGTGATGGATAGAGGGATGACCGAGACAGATAGAGAGATGACAGTTACAGATAGAGGGATGACAGATACAGTCAGTGACAGATAGAGGGATGACAGATACAGTCAGAGACGGATAGAGAGATGACAGATACAGTCAGAGACAGATAGAGAGATGACAGATACAGTCAGATACAGATAGAGGGATGACAGAGACAGATAGAGGGATGACAGATACAGTCAGAGACAGAGGGATGACAGATACAAATAGAGGGATGACAGATACAGTCAGAGACAGACAGAGGGATGACAGATGCAGTCAGTGACAGATAGAGGGATGACAGATACAGTCAGAAACAGATAGAGTGATGACAGATACAGTCAGAGACAGACAGAGGGATGAAAGATACAGTCAGAGACAGACAGAGAGATGACAGATACAGTCAGTGAAAGATAGAGGGATGACAGAGACAGATAGAGGGATGACAGATACAGTCAGAGACAGATAGAGGGATGACAGATACAGTCAGAGACAGATAGAGGGATGACAGATACAGTCAGTGACAGAGAGAGGGATGACAGATACAGTCAGAGGCAGACAGAGACAGATAGAGGGATGACAGAGAAGGATAGAGGGATGACAGATACAGTCAGAGACAGAGAGAGGGATGACAGAAACAGATAGAGGGATGACAGATACAGTCAGAGACAGAGGGGTGACGGATACAGATAGAGGGATGACAGATACAGATAGAGAGATGACAGATACAGTCAGAGACGGACAGGGTTGACAGATACAGTCAGTGACAGATAGAGGGATGACAGATACAGTCAGTGAAAGATAGAGGGATGACAGAGAGAGATAGAGGGATGACAGAAACAGATAGAGGGATGACAGAAACAGATAGAGGGATGACAGATACAGTCAGAGACAGAGGGGTGACAGATACAGATAGAGGGATGACAGATACAGATAGAGAGATGACAGATACAGTCAGAGACAGACAGGGTTGACAGATACAGTCAGTGACAGATAGAGGGATGACAGATACAGTCAGTGAAAGATAGAGGGATGACAGAGACAGATAGAGGGATGACAGATACAGTCAGAGACAGAGGGATGACAGATACAAATAGAGGGATGACAGATACAGTCAGAGACAGACAGAGGGATGACAGATGCAGTCAGTGACAGATAGAGGGATGACAGATACAGTCAGAAACAGATAGAGTGATGACAGATACAGTCAGAGACAGACAGAGGGATGACAGATACAGTCAGAGACAGATAGAGGGATGACAGATACAGTCAGAGACAGATAGAGGGATGACAGATACAGTCAGTGACAGAGAGAGGGATGACAGATACAGTCAGAGGCAGACAGAGACAGATAGAGGGATGACAGAGAAGGATAGAGGGATGACAGATACAGTCAGTGACAGATAGAGGGATGACAGATACAGTCAGAGACAGATAGAGGGATGACAGATACAGTGAGAGACAGACAGAGGGATGACAGATACAGTCAGAGACAGATAGAGAGATGACAGATACAGTCAGAGACAGATAGAGGGATGACAGATACAGTCAGAGACGGATAGAGAGATGACAGATACAGTCAGAGACAGATAGAGGGGTGACAGAGACAGATAGAGGGATGACAGATACAGTCAGATACAGATAGAGGGATGACAGAGACAGATAGAGGGATGACAGATACAGTCAGAGACAGAGGGATGACAGAGACAGATAGAGGGATGACAGATACAGTCAGAGACAGATAGAGAGATGACAGATACAGTCAGAGACAGACAGAGGGATGAAAGATACAGTCAGAGACAGACAGAGAGATGACAGATACAGTCAGTGAAAGATAGAGGGATGACAGAGACAGATAGAGGGATGACAGAGAAGGATAGAGGGATGACAGATACAGTCAGAGACATATAGAGGGATGACAGATACAGTCAGAGACAGAGAGAGGGATGACAGAAACAGATAGAGGGATGACAGATACAGATAGAGAGATGACAGATACAGTCAGAGACAGACAGGGTTGACAGATACAGTCAGTGACAGATAGAGGGATGACAGATACAGTCAGTGAAAGATAGAGGGATGACAGAGACAGATAGAGGGATGACAGAAACAGATAGAGGGATGACAGAAACAGATAGAGGGATGACAGATACAGTCAGAGACAGAGGGATGACAGAAACAGATAGAGGGATGACAGATACAGTCAGAGACAGATAGAGGGATGACAGATACAGTCAGATACAGATAGAGGAATGACAGATACAGATAGAGAGATGACAGATACAGTCAGAGACAGAGGGGTGACAGATACAGATAGAGGGGTGACAGATACAGATAGAGAGATGACAGATACAGTCAGAGACAGACAGGGTTGACAGATACAGTCAGTGACAGATAGAGGGATGACAGATACAGTCAGTGACAGAGGGTTGACAGATAGAGGGATGACAGATACAGTCAATGACAGATAGAGGGATGACAGAGACAGATAGAGGGATGACAGATACAGTCAGTGACAGATAGAGGGATGACAGATACAGTCAGAGACAGATAGAGGGATGACAGATACAGTGAGAGACAGACAGAGGGATGACAGATACAGTCAGAGACAGATAGAGAGATGACAGATACAATCAGAGACAGATAGAGGGATGACAGATACAGTCAGAGACGGATAGAGAGATGACAGATACAGTCAGAGACAGATAGAGGGGTGACAGAGACAGATAGAGGGATGACAGATACAGTCAGATACAGATAGTGGGATGACAGAGACAGATAGAGGGATGACAGATACAGTCAGAGACAGAGGGGTGACAGATACAGATAGAGGGATGACAGATACAGATAGAGAGATGACAGATACAGTCAGAGACAGAGGGGTGACAGATACAGATAGAGAGATGACAGATACAGTCAGAGACAGACAGGGTTGACAGATACAGTCAGTGACAGATAGAGGGATGACAGATACAGTCAGTGACAGAGGGATGACAGATAGAGGGATGACAGATACAGTCAATGACAGATAGAGGGATGACAGAGACAGATAGAGGGATGACAGATACAGTCAGTGACAGATAGAGGGATGACAGATACAGTCAGAGACAGATAGAGGGATGACAGATACAGTGAGAGACAGACAGAGGGATGACAGATACAGTCAGAGACAGATAGAGAGATGACAGATACAATCAGAGACAGATAGAGGGATGACAGATACAGTCAGAGACGGATAGAGAGATGACAGATACAGTCAGAGACAGATAGAGGGGTGACAGACACAGATAGAGGGATGACAGATACAGTCAGATACAGATAGTGGGATGACAGAGACAGATAGAGGGATGACAGATAAAGTCAGAGACAGATAGAGGGATGATAGATACAGTCAAAGACAGATAGAGGGATGACAGATACAGTCAGTGATGGATAGAGGGATGACCGAGACAGATAGAGAGATGACAGTTACAGATAGAGGGATGACAGATACAGTCAGTGACAGATAGAGGGATGACAGATACAGTCAGAGACGGATAGAGAGATGACAGATACAGTCAGAGACAGATAGAGAGATGACAGATACAGTCAGATACAGATAGAGGGATGACAGAGACAGATAGAGGGATGACAGATACAGTCAGAGACAGAGGGATGACAGATACAAATAGAGGGATGACAGATACAGTCAGAGACAGACAGAGGGATGACAGATGCAGTCAGTGACAGATAGAGGGATGACAGATACAGTCAGAAACAGATAGAGTGATGACAGATACAGTCAGAGACAGACAGAGGGATGAAAGATACAGTCAGAGACAGACAGAGAGATGACAGATACAGTCAGTGAAAGATAGAGGGATGACAGAGACAGATAGAGGGATGACAGATACAGTCAGAGACAGATAGAGGGATGACAGATACAGTCAGAGACAGATAGAGGGATGACAGATACAGTCAGTGACAGAGAGAGGGATGACAGATACAGTCAGAGGCAGACAGAGACAGATAGAGGGATGACAGAGAAGGATAGAGGGATGACAGATACAGTCAGAGACAGAGAGAGGGATGACAGAAACAGATAGAGGGATGACAGATAAAGTCAGAGACAGAGGGGTGACGGATACAGATAGAGGGATGACAGATACAGATAGAGAGATGACAGATACAGTCAGAGACGGACAGGGTTGACAGATACAGTCAGTGACAGATAGAGGGATGACAGATACAGTCAGTGAAAGATAGAGGGATGACAGAGAGAGATAGAGGGATGACAGAAACAGATAGAGGGATGACAGAAACAGATAGAGGGATGACAGATACAGTCAGAGACAGAGGGGTGACAGATACAGATAGAGGGATGACAGATACAGATAGAGAGATGACAGATACAGTCAGAGACAGACAGGGTTGACAGATACAGTCAGTGACAGATAGAGGGATGACAGATACAGTCAGTGAAAGATAGAGGGATGACAGAGACAGATAGAGGGATGACAGATACAGTCAGAGACAGATAGAGGGATGAAAGATACAGTCAGAGACAGATAGAGAGATGACAGATACAGTCAGAGACAGATAGAGGGATTACAGATACAGTCAGTGACAGATAGAGAGATGACAGATACAGTCAGAGACAGACAGAGGGATGACAGATACAGTCAGAGTCAGACAGAGAGATGACAGATACAATCAGAGACAGACAGAGGGATGACAGATACAGTCAGAGACAGATAGAGGGATGACAGATACAGTCAGAGACAGATAGAGGGATGACAGATACAGTCAGTGAAAGATAGAGGGATGACAGAGACAGATAGAGGGATGACAGATACAGTCAGAGACAGAGGGATGACAGATACAAATAGAGGGATGACAGATAAAGTCAGAGACAGACAGAGGGATGACAGATGCAGTCAGGGACAGATAGAGAGATGACAGATACAGTCAGAGACAGACAGAGGGATGAAAGATACAGTCAGAGACAGACAGAGAGATGACAGATACAGTCAGTGAAAGATAGAGGGATGACAGAGACAGATAGAGGGATGACAGATACAGTCAGAGACGGATAGAGAGATGACAGATACAGTCAGAGACAGATAGAGAGATGACAGATACAGTCAGATACAGATAGAGGGATGACAGAGACAGATAGAGGGATGACAGATACAGTCAGAGACAGAGGGATGACAGATACAAATGAGACATACAGAGGGATGACAGATGCAGTCAGTGACAGATAGAGGGATGACAGATACAGTCAGAAACAGATAGAGTGATGACAGATACAGTCAGAGACAGATAGAGAGATGACAGATACAGTCAGAGACAGACAGAGGGATGAAAGATACAGTCAGAGACAGACAGAGAGATGACAGATACAGTCAGTGAAAGATAGAGGGATGACAGAGACAGATAGAGGGATGACAGATACAGTCAGAGACAGATAGAGGGATGACAGATACAGTCAGAGACAGATAGAGGGATGACAGATACAGTCAGTGACAGATAGAGGGATGACAGATACAGTCAGAGGCAGACAGAGACAGATAGAGGGATGACAGAGAAGGATAGAGGGATGACAGATACAGTCAGAGACAGAGAGAGGGATGACAGAAACAGATAGAGGGATGACAGATACAGTCAGAGACAGAGGGGTGACGGATACAGATAGAGGGATGACAGATACAGATAGAGAGATGACAGATACAGTCAGAGACGGACAGGGTTGACAGATACAGTCAGTGACAGATAGAGGGATGACAGATACAGTCAGTGAAAGATAGAGGGATGACAGAGACAGATAGAGGGATGACAGAGACAGATAGAGGGATGACAGAAACAGATAGAGGGATGACAGAAACAGATAGAGGGATGACAGATACAGTCAGAGAAAGAGGGGTGACAGATACAGATAGAGGGATGACAGATACAGATAGAGAGATGACAGATACAGTCAGAGACAGACAGGGTTGACAGATACAGTCAGTGACAGATAGAGGGATGACAGATACAGTCAGTGAAAGATAGAGGGATGACAGAGACAGATAGAGGGATGACAGATACAGTCAGAGACAGATAGAGGGATGAAAGATACAGTCAGAGACAGATAGAGAGATGACAGATACAGTCAGAGACAGATAGAGGGATTACAGATACAGTCAGTGACAGATAGAGAGATGACAGATACAGTCAGAGACAGACAGAGGGATGACAGATACAGTCAGAGTCAGACAGAGAGATGACAGATACAATCAGAGTCAGACAGAGGGATGACAGATACAGTCAGAGACAGATAGAGGGATGACAGATACAGTCAGAGACAGATAGAGGGATGACAGATACAGTCAGTGAAAGATAGAGGGATGACAGAGACAGATAGAGGGATGACAGATACAGTCAGAGACAGAGGGATGACAGATACAAATAGAGGGATGACAGATACAGTCAGAGACAGACAGAGGGATGACAGATGCAGTCAGGGACAGATAGAGGGATGACAGATACAGTCAGAGACAGATAGAGAGATGACAGATACAGTCAGAGACAGACAGAGGGATGAAAGATACAGTCAGAGACAGACAGAGAGATGACAGATACAGTCAGTGAAAGATAGAGGGATGACAGAGACAGATAGAGGGATGACAGAGAAGGATAGAGGGATGACAGATACAGTCAGAGACATATAGAGGGATGACAGATACAGTCAGAGACAGAGAGAGGGATGACAGAAACAGATAGAGGGATGACAGATACAGTCAGAGACAGAGGGGTGACGGATACAGATAGAGGGATGACAGATACAGATAGAGAGATGACAGATACAGTCAGAGACAGACAGGGTTGACAGATACAGTCAGTGACAGATAGAGGGATGACAGATACAGTCAGTGAAAGATAGAGGGATGACAGAGACAGATAGAGGGATGACAGAAACAGATAGAGGGATGACAGAAACAGATAGAGGGATGACAGATACAGTCAGAGACAGAGGGGTGACAGATACAGATAGAGGGATGACAGAAACAGATAGAGGGATGACAGATACAGTCAGAGACAGAGGGGTGACAGATACAGATAGAGGGATGACAGATACAGATAGAGAGATGACAGATACAGTCAGAGACAGACAGGGTTGACAGATACAGTCAGTGACAGATAGAGGGATGACAGATACAGTCAGTGAAAGATAGAGGGATGACAGAGACAGATAGAGGGATGACAGATACAGTCAGAGACAGATAGAGGGATGAAAGATACAGTCAGAGACAGACAGAGGGATGACATATGCAGTCAGTGACAGATAGAGGGATGACAGATACAGTCAGAGACAGATAGAGTGATGACAGATACAGTCAGAGACAGATAGAAAGATGACAGATACAGTCAGAGACAGACAGAGGGATGAAAGATACAGTCAGAGACAGACAGAGAGATGACAGATACAATCAGAGACAGACAGAGGGATGACAGATACAGTCAGAGACATATAGAGGGATGACAGATACAGTCAGAGACAGATAGAGGGATGACAGATACAGTCAGTGAAAGATAGAGGGATGACAGAGACAGTCAGAGGCAGACAGAGACAGATAGAGGGATGACAGAGAAGGATAGAGGGATGACAGATACAGTCAGAGACAGACAGGGTTGATAGATACAGTCAGTGACAGATAGAGGGATGACAGATACAGTCAGAGACAGACAGAGGGATGACAGATGCAGTCAGTGAAAGATAGAGGGATGACAGATACAGTCAGAGACATATAGAGGGATGACAGATACAGTCAGAGACAGACAGAGGGATGACAGATACAGTCAGAGACAGATAGAGAGATGACAGATACAGTCAGAGACGGATAGAGAGATGACAGATACAGTCAGAGACAGATAGAGAGATGACAGATACAGTCAGATACAGATAGAGGGATGACAGATACAGTCAGAGACAGAGGGATGACAGATACAAATAGAGGGATGACAGATACAGTCAGAGACAGATAGAGGGATGACAGAGACAGATAGAGGGATGACAGATACAGTCAGAGACAGACAGAGGGATGACATATGCAGTCAGTGACAGATAGAGGGATGACAGATACAGTCAGAGACAGATAGAGTGATGACAGATACAGTCAGAGACAGATAGAAAGATGACAGATACAGTCAGAGACAGACAGAGGGATGAAAGATACAGTCAGAGACAGACAGAGAGATGACAGATACAATCAGAGACAGACAGAGGGATGACAGATACAGTCAGAGACATATAGAGGGATGACAGATACAGTCAGAGACAGATAGAGGGATGACAGATACAGTCAGTGAAAGATAGAGGGATGACAGAGACAGTCAGAGGCAGACAGAGACAGATAGAGGGATGACAGAGAAGGATAGAGGGATGACAGATACAGTCAGAGACATATAGAGGGATGACAGATACAGTCAGAGACAGATAGAGGGATGACAGAAACAGATAGAGGGATGACAGAGAAGGATAGAGGGATGACAGATACAGTCAGAGACATATAGAGGGATGACAGATACAGTCAGAGACAGATAGAGGGATGACAGAAACAGATAGAGGGATGACAGATACAGTCAGAGACAGAGGGGTGACAGATACAGATAGAGGGATGACAGATACAGATAGAGAGATGACAGATACAGTCAGAGACAGACAGGGTTGATAGATACAGTCAGTGACAGATAGAGGGATGACAGATACAGTCAGAGACAGACAGGGTTGATAGATACAGTCAGTGACAGATAGAGGGATGACAGATACAGTCAGAGACAGACAGAGGGATGACAGATGCAGTCAGTGAAAGATAGAGGGATGACAGATACAGTCAGAGACAGATAGAGGGATGACAGATACAGTCAGAGACAGACAGAGGGATGACAGATACAGTCAGAGACAGATAGAGAGATGACAGATACAGTCAGAGACAGACAGAGGGATGACAGATACAGTCAGAGACAGATAGAGGGTTGACAGATACAGTCAGTGACAGATAGAGGGATGACAGATACAGTCAGTGACAGAGGGTTGACAGATAGAGGGATGACAGATACAGTCAATGACAGATAGATGGATGACAGAGACAGATAGAGGGATGAAAGATACAGTCAGAGACAGATAGAGAGATGACAGATACAGTCAGAGACAGATAGAGGGATGACAGATACAGTCAGTGACAGATAGAGTGATGACAGATACAGTCAGAGACAGACAGAGGGATGACAGATACAGTCAGAGACAGACAGAGGGATGACAGATACAGTCAGAGACAGACAGAGAGATGACAGATACAATCAGAGACAGACAGAGGGATGACAGATACAGTCAGAGACATATAGAGGGATGACAGATACAGTCAGAGACAGATAGAGGGATGACAGATACAGTCAGTGAAAGATAGAGGGATGACAGAGACAGATAGAGGGATGACAGATACAGTCAGAGACAGATAGAGGGATGACAGATACAGTCAGAGACAGATAGAGGGATGACAGATACAGTCAGTGACAGATAGAGGGATGACAGATACAGTCAGAGGCAGACAGAGACAGATAGAGGGATGACAGAGAAGGATAGAGGGATGACAGATACAGTCAGAGACATATAGAGGGATGACAGATACAGTCAGAGACAGATAGAGGGATGACAGAAACAGATAGAGGGATGACAGAGAAGGATAGAGGGATGACAGATACAGTCAGAGACAGAGGGGTGACAGATACAGATAGAGGGATGACAGAGACAGATAGAGGGATGACAGATACAGTCAGAGACAGATAGAGGGATGACAGATACAGTCAGAGACAGATAGAGAGATGACAGATACAGTCAGAGACAGACAGAGGGATGACAGATGCAGTCAGTGAAAGATAGAGGGATGACAGATACAGTCAGAGACAGACAGAGGGATGACAGAGACAGACAGAGGGATGACAGATACAGTCAGAGACAGACAGAGGGATGACAGATACAGTCAGAGACAGATAGAGAGATGACAGATACAGTCAGAGACGGATAGAGAGATGACAGATACAGTCAGAGACAGATAGAGAGATGACAGATACAGTCAGATACAGATAGAGGGATGACAGATACAGTCAGAGACAGAGGGATGACAGATACAAATAGAGGGATGACAGATACAGTCAGAGACAGATAGAGGGATGACAGAGACAGATAGAGGGATGACAGATACAGTCAGAGACAGACAGAGGGATGACAGATGCAGTCAGTGACAGATAGAGGGATGACAGATACAGTCAGAGACAGATAGAGTGATGACAGATACAGTCAGAGACAGATAGAAAGATGACAGATACAGTCAGAGACAGACAGAGGGATGAAAGATACAGTCAGAGACAGACAGAGAGATGAATGAGACAGACAGAGACAGACAGAGGGATGACAGATACAGTCAGAGACATATAGAGGGATGACAGATACAGTCAGAGACAGATAGAGGGATGACAGATACAGTCAGTGAAAGATAGAGGGATGACAGAGACAGTCAGAGGCAGACAGAGACAGATAGAGGGATGACAGAGAAGGATAGAGGGATGACAGATACAGTCAGAGACATATAGAGGGATGACAGATACAGTCAGAGACAGATAGAGGGATGACAGAAACAGATAGAGGGATGACAGATAAGGATAGAGGGATGACAGATACAGTCAGAGACATATAGAGGGATGACAGATACAGTCAGAGACAGATAGAGGGATGACAGAAACAGATAGAGGGATGACAGATACAGTCAGAGACAGAGGGGTGACAGATACAGATAGAGGGATGACAGATACAGATAGAGGGATGACAGATACAGTCAGAGACAGATAGAGGGATGACAGATACAGTCAGAGACAGACAGGGTTGACAGATACAGTCAGTGACAGATAGAGGGATGACAGATACAGTCAGAGACAGACAGAGGGATGACAGATGCAGTCAGTGAAAGATAGAGGGATGACAGATACAGTCAGAGACAGATAGAGGGATGACAGATACAGTCAGAGACAGACAGAGGGATGACAGATACAGTCAGAGACAGATAGAGAGATGACAGATACAGTCAGAGACAGATAGAGAGATGACAGATACAGTCAGAGACAGATAGAGGGATGACAGATATAGTCAGAGACAGATAGAGGGATGACAGATACAGTCAGAGACAGATAGAGTGATGACAGATACAGTCAGAGACAGATAGAGAGATGACAGATACAGTCAGAGACAGAGAGAGGGATGAAAGATACAGTCAGAGACAGACAGAGAGATGACAGATACAATCAGAGACAGACAGAGGGATGACAGATACAGTCAGAGACATATAGAGGGATGACAGATACAGTCAGAGACAGATAGAGGGATGACAGATACAGTCAGTGAAAGATAGAGGGATGACAGAGACAGTCAGAGGCAGACAGAGACAGATAGAGGGATGACAGAGAAGGATAGAGGGATGACAGATACAGTCAGAGACATATAGAGGGATGACAGATACAGTCAGAGACAGATAGAGGGATGACAGAAACAGATAGAGGGATGACAGAGAAGGATAGAGGGATGACAGATACAGTCAGAAACATATAGAGGGATGACAGATACAGTCAGAGACAGATAGAGGGATGACAGAAACAGATAGAGGGATGACAGATACAGTCAGAGACAGAGGGGTGACAGATACAGATAGAGGGATGACAGATACAGATAGAGAGATGACAGATACAGTCAGAGACAGACAGGGTTGATAGATACAGTCAGTGACAGATAGAGGGATGACAGATACAGTCAGTGAAAGATAGAGGGATGACAGAGACAGATAGATGGATGACAGATACAGTCAGAGACAGATAGAGGGATGACAGATACAGTCAGAGACAGATAGAGAGATGACAGATACAGTCAGTGACAGATAGAGGGATGACACATACAGTCAGAGACAGATAGAGGGATGACAGAGACAGATAGATGGATGACAGATACAGTCAGAGACAGAGGGATGACAGATACAGATAGAGGGATGACAGATACAGTCAGAGACAGATAGAGGGATGACAGATACAGATAGAGAGATGACTGTATCTGTCATCCCTCTATCTGTCTCTGACTGTATCTGTCATCTCTCTATCTGTCTCTGACTGTATCTGTCATCCCTCTATCTTTCACTGACTGTATCTGTCATCTCTCTGTCTGTCTCTGACTGTATCTTTCATCCCTCTGTCTGTCTCTGACTGTATCTGTCATCCCTCTATCCTTCTCTGTCATCCCTCTATCTGTCTCTGTCTGCCTCTGACTGTATCTGTCATCCCTCTCTCTGTCACTGACTGTATCTGTCATCCCTCTATCTGTCTCTGACTGTATCTGTCATCCCTCTATCTGTCTCTGACTGTATCTGTCATCCCTCTATCTGTCTCTGTCATCCCTCTATCTTTCACTGACTGTATCTGTCATCTCTCTGTCTGTCTCTGACTGTATCTGTCATCCCTCTGTCTGTCTCTGACTGTATCTGTCATCACTCTATCTGTTTCTGACTGTATCTGTCATCCCTCTATCTGTCACTGACTGTATCTGTCATCCCTCTGTCTGTCTCTGACTGTATCTGTCATCCCTCTATTTGTATCTGTCATCCCTCTGTCTCTGACTGTATCTGTCATCCCTCTATCTGTCTCTGTCATCCCTCTATCTGTATCTGACTGTATCTGTCATCTCTCTATCTGTCTCTGACTGTATCTGTCATCTCTCTATCCGTCTCTGACTGTATCTGTCATCCCTCTATCTGTCACTGACTGTATCTGTCATCCCTCTATCTGTAACTGTCATCTCTCTATCTGTCTCGGTCATCCCTCTATCCATCACTGACTGTATCTGTCATCCCTCTATCTGTCTTTGACTGTATCTATCATCCCTCTATCTGTCTCTGACTTTATCTGTCATCCCTCTATCTGTCTCTGTCATCCCACTATCTGTATCTGACTGTATCTGTCATCCCTCTATCTGTGTCTGTCACCCCTCTATCTGTCTCTGACTGTATCTGTCATCTCTCTATCTGTCTCTGACTGTATCTGTCATCCCTCTATCTGTCTCTGATTGTATCTGTCATCTCTCTATCTGTCTCTGACTGTATCTGTCATCCCTCTGTCTGTCTCTGACTGTATCTGTCATCCCTCTATCTGTCACTGACTGTATCTATCAACCCTGTCTGTCTCTGACTGTATCTGTCATCTCTCTATCTGTATCTGTCATCCCTCTATCTGTATCTGTCACCCCTCTGTCTCTGACTGTATCTGTCATCCCTCTATCTGTTTCTGTCATCCCTCTATCTGTCTCTGACTGTATCTGTCATCCCTCTATCTGTCTCTGACTGTATCTGTCATCCCTCTATCTGTCACTGACTGTATCTGTCATCCCTCTATCTGTCTCTGTCATCCCTCTATCTGTCATTGACTGTATCTGTCATCCCTCTATCTGTCATCCCTCTGTCACTGACTGTATCTGTCATCCCTCTATCTGTCACTGACTGTATCTGTCAACCCTGTCTGTCTCTGACTGTATCTGTCATCTCTCTATCTGTATCTGTCACCCCTCTGTCTCTGACTGTATCTGTCATCTCTCTATCTGTATCTGTCATCCCTCTATCTGTATCTGTCACCCCTCTGTCTCTGACTGTATCTGTCATCCCTCTATCTGTCTCTGTCATCCCACTATCTGTATCTGACTGTATCTGTCATCCCTCTATCTGTCTCTGTCACCCTCTATCTGTCTCTGACTGTATCTGTCATCTCTCTATCCGTCTCTGACTGTATCTGTCATCCCTCTATCTGTCTCTGATTGTATCTGTCATCTCTCTATCTGTCTCTGACTGTATCTGTCATCCCTCTGTCTGTCTCTCACTGTATCTGTCATCCCTCTATCTGTCTCTGACTGTATCTGTCATCCCTCTATCTGTCACTGACTGTATCTGTCATCCCTCTATCTGTCTCTGTCATCCCTCTATCTGTCATTGACTGTATCTGTCATCCCTCTATCTGTCAACCCTCTGTCACTGACTGTATCTGTCATCCCTCTATCTGTCACTGACTGTATCTGTCAACCCTGTCTGTCTCTGACTGTATCTGTCATCTCTCTATCTGTATCTGTCACCCCTCTATCTGTATCTGTCACCCCTCTGTCTCTGACTGTATCTGTCATCTCTCTATCTGTATCTGTCATTCCTCTATCTGTATCTGACTGTATCTGTCATCCCTCTATCTGTCTCTGACTGTATCTGTCATCCCTCTATTTGTATCTGTCATCCCTCTGTCTCTGACTGTATCTGTCATCCATCTATCTGTCTCTGTCATCCCTCTATCTTTCTTTGACTGTATGTGTCATCCCTCTATCTGTCACTGACTGTATCTGTCATCCCTCTATCTGTCTCTGACTGTATCTGTCATCTCTCTATCTGTCTCTGACTGTATCTGTCATCCCTCTATCTGTCTCTGACTGTATCTGTCATCCCTCTATCTGTCTCTGTCATCCCTCTATCTTTCACTGACTGTATCTGTCATCCCTCTATCTGTCACTGACTGTATCTATCAACCCTGTCTGTCTCTGACTGTATCTGTCATCTCTCTATCTGTATCTGTCATCCCTCTATCTGTATCTGTCACCCCTCTGTCTCTGACTGTATCTGTCATCCCTCTATCTGTTTCTGTCATCCCTCTATCTGTCTCTGACTGTATCTGTCATCCCTCTATATGTCTCTGACTGTATCTGTCATCCCTCTATCCTTCTCTGTCATCCCTCTATCTGTTTCTGTCATCCCTCTATCTGTCTCTGACTGTATCTGTCATCCCTCTATATGTCTCTGACTGTATCTGTCATCCCTCTATCCTTCTCTGTCATCCCTCTATCTGTCTCTGTCTGCCTCTGACTGTCTCTGTCATCCCTCTATCTTTCACTGACTGTATCTGTCATCCCTCTATCTGTCTCTGACTGTATCTGTCATCCCTCTATATGTCTCTGACTGTATCTGTCATCCCTCTGTCTGTCTCTGATTGTATCTGTCATCTCTCTGTCTGTCTCTGACTGTATCTTTCATCCCTCTGTCTGTCTCTGACTGTATCTGTCATCTTTCTATCTGTCTCTGACTGTATCTGTCATCACTCTATCTGTCTCTGACTGTATCTGTCATCCCTCTATCTGTCACTGACTGCATATGTCATCCCTCTGTCTGTCTCTGACTGTATCTGTCATCCCTCTATCTGTCTCTGTCATCCCTCTATCTGTCTCTGACTGTATCTGTCATCCCTCTATTTGTATCTGTCATCCCTCTGTCTCTGACTGTATCTGTCATCCCTCTATCTGTATCTGACTGTATCTGTCATCTCTCTATCTGTCTCTGACTGTATCTGTCATCTCTCTATCCGTCTCTGACTGTATCTGTCATCTCTCTATCTGTCTCTGACTGTATCTGTCATCCCTCTGTCTGTCTCTGACTGTATCTGTCATCCCTCTATATGTCTCTGACTGTATCTGTCATCCCTCTATCTTTCACTGACTGCATCTGTCATCCCTCTGTCTGTCTCTGACTGTATCTGTCATCCCTCTATCTGTCACTGACTGTATCTATCAACCCTGTCTGTCTCTGACTGTATCTGTCATCTCTCTATCTGTATCTGTCATCCCTCTATCTGTATCTGTCACCCCTCTGTCTCTGACTGTATCTGTCATCCCTCTATCTGTTTCTGTCATCCCTCTATCTGTCTCTGACTGTATCTGTCATCCCTCTATATGTCTCTGACTGTATCTGTCATCCCTCTATCCTTCTCTGTCATCCCTCTATCTGTTTCTGTCATCCCTCTATCTGTCTCTGACTGTATCTGTCATCCCTCTATATGTCTCTGACTGTATCTGTCATCCCTCTATCCTTCTCTGTCATCCCTCTATCTGTCTCTGTCTGCCTCTGACTGTCTCTGTCATCCCTCTATCTTTCACTGACTGTATCTGTCATCCCTCTATCTGTCTCTGACTGTATCTGTCATCCCTCTATCTGTCTCTGACTGTATCTGTCATCCCTCTATCTGTCTCTGTCATCCCTCTATCTTTCATCTGTCATCCCTCTCTCGGTCTCTGACTGTATCTGTCATCTCTCTGTCTGTCTCTGACTGTATCTGTCATCCCTCTGTCTGTCTCTGACTGTATCTGTCATCTCTCTATCTGTCTCTGACTGTATCTGTCATCACTCTATCTGTTTCTGACTGTATCTGTCATCCCTCTATCTGTCACTGACTGCATCTGTCATCCCTCTGTATGTCTCATTTGTATCTGTCATCCCTCTGTCTCTGACTGTATCTGTCATCCCTCTATCTGTCTCTGTCATCCCTCTATCTGTATCTGACTGTATCTGTCATCTCTCTATCTGTCTCTGACTGTATCTGTCATCTCTCTATCCGTCTCTGACTGTATCTGTCATCCCTCTATCTGTCTCTGTCATCCCTCTATCTTTCACTGACTGTATCTGTCATCCCTCTGTCTGTCTCTGACTGTATCTGTCATCTCTCTATCTGTCCCTGACTGCATCTGTCATCCCTCTGTCTGTCTCTGACTTTATCTGTCATCCCTCTATTTGTATCTGTCATCCCTCTGTCTCTGACTGTATCTGTCATCCCTCTATCTGTCTCTGTCATCCCTCTATCTTTCACTGACTGTATCTGTCATCCCTCTATCTGTCTCTGACTGTATCTGTCATCCCTCTGTCTGTCTCTGATTGTATCTGTCATCCCTCTATCTGTCTCTGACTGTATCTGTCATCCCTCTATCTGTCTCTGACTGTATCTGTCATCCCTCTATCTGTCTCTGACTGTATCTGTCATCCCTCTGTCTGTCTCTGATTGTATCTGTCATCTCTCTGTCTGACTCTGACTGTATCTGTCATCCCTCTGTCTGTCTCTGACTGTATCTGTCATCTCTCTATCTGTCACTGACTGTATCTGTAATCCCTCTATCTGTCTCTGACTGTATCTGTCATCTCTCTATCTGTCTCTGACTGTATCTTTCATCCCTCTATCTGTCTCTGACTGTATCTGTCATCCCTCTATCTGTCTCTGTCATCCCTCTATCTTTCACTGACTGTATCTGTCATCCCTCTATCTGTCACTGACTGTATCTGTCAACCCTGTCTGTCTCTGACTGTATCTGTCATCTCTCTATCTGTATCTGTCATCCCTCTATCTGTATCTGTCACCCCTCTGTCTCTGACTGTATCTGTCATCCCTCTATCTGTTTCTGTCATCCCTCTATCTGTTTCTGTCATCCCTCTATCTCTCTCTGTCATCCCTCTATCTTTCACTGACTGTATCTGTCATCCCTCTATCTGTCACTGACTGTATCTGTCAACCCTGTCCGTCTCTGACTGTATCTGTCATCTCTCTATCTGTATCTGTCATCCCTCTATCTGTATCCGTCACCCCTCTGTCTCTGACTGTATCTGTCATCCCTCTATCTGTTTCTGTCATCCTCTCTCTCTGTCTCTGACTGTATCTGTCATCCCTCTATCCTTCTCTCTGTCATCCCTCTATCTGTCTCTGTCTGCCTCTGACTGTATCTGTCATCCCTCTCTCTGTCACTGACTGTATCTGTCATCCCTCTATCTGTCTCTGACTGTATCTGTCATCCCTCTATCTGTCTCTGACTGTATCTGTCATCCCTCTATCTGTCTCTGTCATCCCTCTATCTTTCACTGACTGTATCTGTCATCTCTCTGTCTGTCTCTGACTGTATCTTTCATCCCTCTGTCTGTCTCTGACTGTATCTGTCATCACTCTATCTGTTTCTGACTGTATCTGTCATCCCTCTATCTGTCACTGACTGCATCTGTCATCCCTCTGTCTGTCTCTGACTGTATCTGTCATCCCTCTATTTGTATCTGTCATCCCTCTGTCTCTGACTGTATCTGTCATCCCTCTATCTGTCTCTGTCATCCCTCTATCTGTATCTGACTGTATCTGTCATCTCTCTATCTGTCTCTGACTGTATCTGTCATCTCTCTATCCGTCTCTGACTGTATCTGTCATCACTCTATCTGTCACTGACTGTATCTGTCATCCCTCTATCTGTAACTGTCATCTCTCTATCTGTCTCGGTCATCCCTCTATCCATCACTGACTGTATCTGTCATCCCTCTATCTGTCTTTGACTGTATCTATCATCCCTCTATCTGTCTCTGACTTTATCTGTCATCCCTCTATCTGTCTCTGTCATCCCACTATCTGTATCTGACTGTATCTGTCATCCCTCTATCTGTGTCTGTCACCCCTCTATCTGTCTCTGACTGTATCTGTCATCTCTCTATCCGTCTCTGACTGTATCTGTCATCCCTCTATCTGTCTCTGATTGTATCTGTCATCTCTCTATCTGTCTCTGACTGTATCTGTCATCCCTCTGTCTGTCTCTCACTGTATCTGTCATCCCTCTATCTGTCTCTGACTGTATCTGTCATCCCTCTATCTGTCACTGACTGTATCTGTCATCCCTCTATCTGTCTCTGTCATCCCTCTATCTGTCATTGACTGTATCTGTCATCCCTCTATCTGTCATCCCTCTGTCACTGACTGTATCTGTCATCCCTCTATCTGTCACTGACTGTATCTGTCAACCCTCTGTCTGTCTCTGACTGTATCTGTCATCTGTCTCTGACTGTATCTGTCATCTGTCTCTATCTGTATCTGTCACCCCTCTGTCTCTGACTGTATCTGTCATCTCTCTATCTGTATCTGTCATCCCTCTATCTGTATCTGTCACCCCTCTGTCTCTGACTGTATCTGTCATCCCTCTATCTGTCTCTGTCATCCCACTATCTGTATCTGACTGTATCTGTCATCCCTCTATCTGTCTCTGTCACCCCTCTATCTGTCTCTGACTGTATCTGTCATCTCTCTATCCGTCTCTGACTGTATCTGTCATCCCTCTATCTGTCTCTGATTGTATCTGTCATCTCTCTATCTGTCTCTGACTGTATCTGTCATCCCTCTGTCTGTCTCTCACTGTATCTGTCATCCCTCTATCTGTCTCTGACTGTATCTGTCATCCCTCTATCTGTCACTGACTGTATCTGTCATCCCTCTATCTGTCTCTGTCATCCCTCTATCTGTCATTGACTGTATCTGTCATCCCTCTATCTGTCAACCCTCTGTCACTGACTGTATCTGTCATCCCTCTATCTGTCACTGACTGTATCTGTCAACCCTGTCTGTCTCTGACTGTATCTGTCATCTCTCTATCTGTATCTGTCACCCCTCTATCTGTATCTGTCAACCCTCTGTCTCTGACTGTATCTGTCATCTCTCTATCTGTATCTGTCATTCCTCTATCTGTATCTGACTGTATCTGTCATCCCTCTATCTGTTTCTGTCATCCCTCTATCTGTTTCTGTCATCCCTCTGTCTCTGACTGTATCTGTCATCCCTCTATCTGTTTCTGTCATCCCTCTATCTGTTTCTGTCATCCCTCTATCTGTCTCTGTCATCCCTCTATCTTTCACTGACTGTATCTGTCATCCCTCTATCTGTCACTGACTGTATCTGTCAACCCTGTCTGTCTCTGACTGTATCTGTCATCTCTCTATCTGTATCTGTCATCCCTCTATCTGTTTCTGTCATCCCTCTCTCTGTCTCTGACTGTATCTGTCATCCCTCTATATGTCTCTGACTGTATCTGTCATCCCTCTATCCTTCTCTGTCATCCCTCTATCTGTCTCTGTCATCCCTCTATCTTTCACTGACTGTATCTGTCATCTCTCTGTCTGTCTCTGACTGTATCTTTCATCCCTCTGTCTGTCTCTGACTGTATCTGTCATCTCTCTATCTGTCTCTGACTGTATCTGTCATCACTCTATCTGTTTCTGTCACCCCTCTGTCTCTGACTGTATCTGTCATCCCTCTATCTGTCTCTGTCATCCCACTATCTGTATCTGACTGTATCTGTCATCCCTCTATCTGTCTCTGTCACCCCTCTATCTGTCTCTGACTGTATCTGTCATCTCTCTATCCGTCTCTGACTGTATCTGTCATCCCTCTATCTGTCTCTGATTGTATCTGTCATCTCTCTATCTGTCTCTGACTGTATCTGTCATCCCTCTGTCTGTCTCTCACTGTATCTGTCATCCCTCTATCTGTCTCTGACTGTATCTGTCATCCCTCTATCTGTCACTGACTGTATCTGTCATCCCTCTATCCTTCTCTGTCATCCCTCTATCTGTCTCTGTCTGCCTCTGACTGTATCTGTCATCCCTCTCTCTGTCACTGACTGTATCTGTCATCCCTCTATCTGTCTCTGACTGTATCTGTCATCCCTCTATCTGTCTCTGACTGTATCTTTCATCCCTCTGTCTGTCTCTGACTGTATCTGTCATCACTCTATCTGTTTCTGACTGTATCTGTCATCCCTCTATCTGTCACTGACTGCATCTGTCATCCCTCTGTCTGTCTCTGACTGTATCTGTCATCCCTCTATTTGTATCTGTCATCCCTCTGTCTCTGACTGTATCTGTCATCCCTCTATCTGTCTCTGACTGTATCTGTCATCCCTCTATCTTTCACTGACTGTATCTGTCATCCCTCTATCTGTCACTGACTGTATATGTCAACCCTCTGTCTGTCTCTGACTGTATCTGTCATCCCTCTATCTGTATCTGTCATCCCTCTATCTGTCTCTGTCACCCCTCTGTCTCTGACTGTATCTGTCATCCCTCTATCTGTTTCTGTCATCCCTCTATCTGTTTCTGTCATCGCTCTCTCTCTCTCTGTCATCCCTCTATCTGTCATCCCTCTATCTGTATCTGTCATCCCTCTATCTGTCACCTCTGTCTCTGACTGTATCTGTCATCCCTCTATCTGTTTCTGTCTCTGACTGTATCTGTCATCCCTCTATCTGTCTCTGTCATCCCTCTATCTTTCACTGACTGTATCTGTCATCCCTCTATCTGTCTCTGACTGTATCTGTCATCCCTCTATCTGTATCTGTCACCCCTCTGTCTCTGACTGTATCTGTCATCCCTCTATCTGTATCTGTCAGCCATCTATCTGTATCTGTCACCCCTCTGTCTCTGACTGTATCTGTCATCACTCTATCTGTATCTGTCATCCCTCTGTCTCTGACTGTATCTGTCATCCCTCTATCTGTCTCTGACTGTATCTGTCATCCCTCTATCTGTCTCTGTCTGTATCTGTCATCCCTCTATCTGTCTCTGACTGTATCTGTCATCTCTCTATCTGTCTCTGACTGTATCTGTCATCCCTCTATCTGTCTCTGTCATCCCTCTATCTGTCTCTGACTGACTCTGACTGTATCTGTCATCCCTCTATCTGTCTCTGACTGTATCTGTCATCCCTCTATCTGTCTCTGACTGTATCTGTCATCCCTCTATCTGTCTCTGACTGTATCTGTCATCCCTCTATCTGTCTCTGACTGTATCTGTCATCCCTCTATCTGTCTCTGACTGTATCTGTCATCCCTCTGTCTGTCTCTGACTGTATCTTTCATCCCTCTATCTGTCTCTGACTGTATCTGTCATCTCTCTATCTGTCTCTGACTGTATCTGTCATCCCTCTGTCTATCTGTTTCTGACTGTATCTGTCATCCCTCTATCTGTCACTGACTGTATCTGTCATCCCTCTGTATGTCTCATTTGTATCTGTCATCCCTCTTTCTGTCTCTGACTGTATCTGTCATCCCTCTATCTGTCTCTGTCATCCCTCTATCTGTATCTGACTGTATCTGTCATCCCTCTATCTGTATCTGACTGTATCTGTCATCTCTCTATCTGTCTCTGACTGTATCTGTCATCCCTCTATCTGTCTCTGTCATCCCTCTATCTGTCTCTGACTGTATCTGTCATCACTCTGACAGTCTCTGACTGTATCTGTCATCTCTCTCTCTGTCCCTGACTGTATCTGTCATCCCTCTGTCTGTCTCTGACTGTATCTGTCATCCCTCTATTTGTATCTGTCATCCCTCTGTCTCTGACTGTATCTGTCATCCCTCTATCTGTCTCTGTCATCCCTCTATCTTTCACTGACTGTATCTGTCATCCCTCTATCTGTCTCTGACTGTATCTGTCATCCCTCTATCTGTCTCTGACTGTATCTGTCATCCCTCTATCTGTCTCTGACTGTATCTGTCATCTCTCTATCTGTCTCTGACTGTATCTGTCATCCCTCTATCTGTCTCTGACTGTATCTGTCATCCCTCTATCTGTCTCTGACTGTATCTGTCATCTCTCTGTCTGACTCTGACTGTATCTGTCATCCCTCTGTCTGTCTCTGACTGTATCTGTCATCTCTCTATCTGTCACTGACTGTATCTGTAATCCCTCTATCTGTCTCTGACTGTATCTGTCATCTCTCTATCTGTCTCTGACTGTATCTTTCATCCCTCTATCTGTCTCTGACTGTATCTGTCATCCCTCTATCTGTCTCTGTCATCCCTCTATCTTTCACTGACTGTATCTGTCATCCCTCTATCTGTCACTGACTGTATCTGTCAACCCTGTCTGTCTCTGACTGTATCTGTCATCTCTCTATCTGTATCTGTCATCCCTCTATCTGTATCTGTCACCCCTCTGTCTCTGACTGTATCTGTCATCCCTCTATCTGTTTCTGTCATCCCTCTATCTGTTTCTGTCATCCCTCTATCTCTCTCTGTCATCCCTCTATCTTTCACTGACTGTATCTGTCATCCCTCTATCTGTCACTGACTGTATCTGTCAACCCTGTCCGTCTCTGACTGTATCTGTCATCTCTCTATCTGTATCTGTCATCCCTCTATCTGTATCCGTCACCCCTCTGTCTCTGACTGTATCTGTCATCCCTCTATCTGTTTCTGTCATCCCTCTCTCTGTCTCTGACTGTATCTGTCATCCCTCTATCCTTCTCTGTCATCCCTCTATCTGTCTCTGTCTGCCTCTGACTGTATCTGTCATCCCTCTCTCTGTCACTGACTGTATCTGTCATCCCTCTATCTGTCTCTGACTGTATCTGTCATCCCTCTATCTGTCTCTGACTGTATCTGTCATCCCTCTATCTGTCTCTGTCATCCCTCTATCTTTCACTGACTGTATCTGTCATCTCTCTGTCTGTCTCTGACTGTATCTTTCATCCCTCTGTCTGTCTCTGACTGTATCTGTCATCACTCTATCTGTTTCTGACTGTATCTGTCATCCCTCTATCTGTCACTGACTGCATCTGTCATCCCTCTGTCTGTCTCTGACTGTATCTGTCATCCCTCTATTTGTATCTGTCATCCCTCTGTCTCTGACTGTATCTGTCATCCCTCTATCTGTCTCTGTCATCCCTCTATCTGTATCTGACTGTATCTGTCATCTCTCTATCTGTCTCTGACTGTATCTGTCATCTCTCTATCCGTCTCTGACTGTATCTGTCATCCCTCTATCTGTCACTGACTGTATCTGTCATCCCTCTATCTGTAACTGTCATCTCTCTATCTGTCTCGGTCATCCCTCTATCCATCACTGACTGTATCTGTCATCCCTCTATCTGTCTTTGACTGTATCTATCATCCCTCTATCTGTCTCTGACTTTATCTGTCATCCCTCTATCTGTCTCTGTCATCCCACTATCTGTATCTGACTGTATCTGTCATCCCTCTATCTGTATCTGTCATCCCTCTATCTGTCTCTGACTGTATCTGTCATCTCTCTATCTGTCTCTGACTGTATCTGTCATCCCTCTATCTGTCTCTGACTGTATCTGTCATCTCTCTATCTGTCTCTGACTGTATCTGTCATCCCTCTATCTGTCTCTGACTGTATCTGTCATCCCTCTATCTGTCTCTGACTGTATCTGTCATCCCTCTGTCTGTCTCTGACTGTATCTGTCATCCCTCTATCTGTCTCTGACTGTATCTGTCATCTCTCTATCTGTCATTGACTGTATCTGTCATCCCTCTATCTGTCTCTGTCATCCCTCTATCTGTCATTGACTGTATCTGTCATCCCTCTGTCTCTGACTGTATCTGTCATCCCTCTGTCACTGACTGTATCTGTCATCCCTCTATCTGTCACTGACTGTATCTGTCAACCCTGTCTGTCTCTGACTGTATCTGTCATCTCTCTATCTGTATCTGTCACCCCTCTGTCTCTGACTGTATCTGTCATCTCTCTATCTGTATCTGTCATCCCTCTATCTGTATCTGTCACCCCTCTGTCTCTGACTGTATCTGTCATCCCTCTATCTGTCTCTGTCATCCCACTATCTGTATCTGACTGTATCTGTCATCCCTCTATCTGTCTCTGTCACCCCTCTATCTGTCTCTGACTGTATCTGTCATCTCTCTATCCGTCTCTGACTGTATCTGTCATCCCTCTATCTGTCTCTGATTGTATCTGTCATCTCTCTATCTGTCTCTGACTGTATCTGTCATCCCTCTGTCTGTCTCTCACTGTATCTGTCATCCCTCTATCTGTCTCTGACTGTATCTGTCATCCCTCTATCTGTCACTGACTGTATCTGTCATCCCTCTATCTGTCTCTGTCATCCCTCTATCTGTCATTGACTGTATCTGTCATCCCTCTATCTGTCACTGACTGTATCTGTCAACCCTGTCTGTCTCTGACTGTATCTGTCATCTCTCTATCTGTATCTGTCACCCCTCTATCTGTATCTGTCACCCCTCTGTCTCTGACTGTATCTGTCATCTCTCTATCTGTATCTGTCATTCCTCTATCTGTATCTGACTGTATCTGTCATCCCTCTATCTGTTTCTGTCATCCCTCTATCTGTTTCTGTCATCCCTCTGTCTCTGACTGTATCTGTCATCCCTCTATCTGTTTCTGTCATCCCTCTATCTGTTTCTGTCATCCCTCTATCTGTCTCTGTCATCCCTCTATCTTTCACTGACTGTATCTGTCATCCCTCTATCTGTCACTGACTGTATCTGTCAACCCTGTCTGTCTCTGACTGTATCTGTCATCTCTCTATCTGTATCTGTCATCCCTCTATCTGTTTCTGTCATCCCTCTCTCTGTCTCTGACTGTATCTGTCATCCCTCTATATGTCTCTGACTGTATCTGTCATCCCTCTATCCTTCTCTGTCATCCCTCTATCTGTCTCTGTCATCCCTCTATCTTTCACTGACTGTATCTGTCATCTCTCTGTCTGTCTCTGACTGTATCTTTCATCCCTCTGTCTGTCTCTGACTGTATCTGTCATCTCTCTATCTGTCTCTGACTGTATCTGTCATCACTCTATCTGTTTCTGTCACCCCTCTGTCTCTGACTGTATCTGTCATCCCTCTATCTGTCTCTGACTGTATCTGTCATCCCTCTATCTGTCTCTGTCATCCCACTATCTGTATCTGACTGTATCTGTCATCCCTCTATCTGTCTCTGTCACCCCTCTATCTGTCTCTGACTGTATCTGTCATCTCTCTATCCGTCTCTGACTGTATCTGTCATCCCTCTATCTGTCTCTGATTGTATCTGTCATCTCTCTATCTGTCTCTGACTGTATCTGTCATCCCTCTGTCTGTCTCTCACTGTATCTGTCATCCCTCTATCTGTCTCTGACTGTATCTGTCATCCCTCTATCTGTCACTGACTGTATCTGTCATCCCTCTATCCTTCTCTGTCATCCCTCTATCTGTCTCTGTCTGCCTCTGACTGTATCTGTCATCCCTCTCTCTGTCACTGACTGTATCTGTCATCCCTCTATCTGTCTCTGACTGTATCTGTCATCCCTCTATCTGTCTCTGACTGTATCTTTCATCCCTCTGTCTGTCTCTGACTGTATCTGTCATCACTCTATCTGTTTCTGACTGTATCTGTCATCCCTCTATCTGTCACTGACTGCATCTGTCATCCCTCTGTCTGTCTCTGACTGTATCTGTCATCCCTCTATTTGTATCTGTCATCCCTCTGTCTCTGACTGTATCTGTCATCCCTCTATCTGTCTCTGTCATCCCTCTATCTTTCACTGACTGTATCTGTCATCCCTCTATCTGTCACTGACTGTATCTGTCAACCCTGTCTGTCTCTGACTGTATCTGTCATCTCTCTATCTGTATCTGTCATCCCTCTATCTGTATCTGTCACCCCTCTGTCTCTGACTGTATCTGTCATCCCTCTATCTGTTTCTGTCATCCCTCTATCTTTCACTGACTGTTTCTGTCATCCCTCTATCTGTTTCTGTCATCCCTCTATCTCTCTCTGTCATCCCTCTATCTTTCACTGACTGTATCTGTCATCCCTCTATCTGTCACTGACTGTATCTGTCAACCCTGTCCGTCTCTGACTGTATCTGTCATCTCTCTATCTGTATCTGTCATCCCTCTATCTGTATCCGTCACCCCTCTGTCTCTGACTGTATCTGTCATCCCTCTATCTGTTTCTGTCATCCCTCTCTCTGTCTCTGACTGTATCTGTCATCCCTCTATCCTTCTCTGTCATCCCTCTATCTGTCTCTGTCTGCCTCTGACTGTATCTGTCATCCCTCTCTCTGTCACTGACTGTATCTGTCATCCCTCTATCTGTCTCTGACTGTATCTGTCATCCCTCTATCTGTCTCTGACTGTATCTGTCATCCCTCTATCTGTCTCTGTCATCCCTCTATCTTTCACTGACTGTATCTGTCATCTCTCTGTCTGTCTCTGACTGTATCTTTCATCCCTCTGTCTGTCTCTGACTGTATCTGTCATCCCTCTATCTGTCTCTGACTGTATCTGTCATCCCTCTATCTGTCATCACTCTATCTGTTTCTGACTGTATCTGTCATCCCTCTATCTGTCACTGACTGCATCTGTCATCCCTCTGTCTGTCTCTGACTGTATCTGTCATCCCTCTATTTGTATCTGTCATCCCTCTGTCTCTGACTGTATCTGTCATCCCTCTATCTGTCTCTGTCATCCCTCTATCTGTATCTGACTGTATCTGTCATCTCTCTATCTGTCTCTGACTGTATCTGTCATCCCTCTATCTGTCACTGACTGTATCTGTCATCTCTCTATCTGTCTCTGTCTGTATCTGTCTATCTGTCTCGGTCATCCCTCTATCCATCACTGACTGTATCTGTCATCCCTCTATCTGTCTTTGACTGTATCTATCATCCCTCTATCTGTCTCTGACTTTATCTGTCATCCCTCTATCTGTCTCTGTCATCCCACTATCTGTATCTGACTGTATCTGTCATCCCTCTATCTGTGTCTGTCACCCCTCTATCTGTCTCTGACTGTATCTGTCATCTCTCTATCCGTCTCTGACTGTATCTGTCATCCCTCTATCTGTCTCTGATTGTATCTGTCATCTCTCTATCTGTCTCTGACTGTATCTGTCATCCCTCTGTCTGTCTCTCACTGTATCTGTCATCCCTCTATCTGTCTCTGACTGTATCTGTCATCCCTCTATCTGTCACTGACTGTATCTGTCATCCCTCTATCTGTCTCTGTCATCCCTCTATCTGTCATTGACTGTATCTGTCATCCCTCTATCTGTCATCCCTCTGTCACTGACTGTATCTGTCATCCCTCTATCTGTTACAGACTGTATGTCAGATCTCTCTCTGTATCTGACTGTATCTGTCATCTCTCTATCTGTATCTGTCACCCCTCTGTCTCTGACTGTATCTGTCATCTCTCTATCTGTATCTGTCATCCCTCTGTCTGTCTCTGACTGTATCTGTCATCCCTCTATCTGTATCTGTCACCCCTCTGTCTCTGACTGTATCTGTCATCCCTCTATCTGTCTCTGTCATCCCACTATCTGTATCTGACTGTATCTGTCATCCCTCTATCTGTCTCTGTCACCCCTCTATCTGTCTCTGACTGTATCTGTCATCTCTCTATCCGTCTCTGACTGTATCTGTCATCCCTCTATCTGTCTCTGATTGTATCTGTCATCTCTCTATCTGTCTCTGACTGTATCTGTCATCCCTCTGTCTGTCTCTCACTGTATCTGTCATCCCTCTATCTGTCTCTGACTGTATCTGTCATCCCTCTATCTGTCACTGACTGTATCTGTCATCCCTCTATCTGTCTCTGTCATCCCTCTATCTGTCATTGACTGTATCTGTCATCCCTCTATCTGTCAACCCTCTGTCACTGACTGTATCTGTCATCCCTCTATCTGTCACTGACTGTATCTGTCAACCCTGTCTGTCTCTGACTGTATCTGTCATCTCTCTATCTGTATCTGTCACCCCTCTATCTGTATCTGTCACCCCTCTGTCTCTGACTGTATCTGTCATCTCTCTATCTGTATCTGTCATTCCTCTATCTGTATCTGACTGTATCTGTCATCCCTCTATCTGTCTCTGACTGTATCTGTCATCCCTCTATTTGTATCTGTCATCCCTCTGTCTCTGACTGTATCTGTCATCCATCTATCTGTCTCTGTCATCCCTCTATCTTTCTTTGACTGTATGTGTCATCCCTCTATCTGTCACTGACTGTATCTGTCATCCCTCTATCTGTCTCTGACTGTATCTGTCATCTCTCTATCTATCTCTGACTGTATCTGTCATCCCTCTATCTGTCTCTGACTGTATCTGTCATCTCTCTATCTATCTCTGACTGTATCTGTCATCCCTCTATCTGTCTCTGACTGTATCTGTCATCCCTCTATCTGTCTCTGTCATCCCTCTATCTTTCACTGACTGTATCTGTCATCCCTCTATCTGTCACTGACTGTATCTATCAACCCTGTCTGTCTCTGACTGTATCTGTCATCTCTCTATCTGTATCTGTCATCCCTCTATCTGTATCTGTCACCCCTCTGTCTCTGACTGTATCTGTCATCCCTCTATCTGTTTCTGTCATCCCTCTATCTGTCTCTGACTGTATCTGTCATCCCTCTATATGTCTCTGACTGTATCTGTCATCCCTCTATCCTTCTCTGTCATCCCTCTATCTGTTTCTGTCATCCCTCTATCTGTCTCTGACTGTATCTGTCATCCCTCTATATGTCTCTGACTGTATCTGTCATCCCTCTATCCTTCTCTGTCATCCCTCTATCTGTCTCTGTCTGCCTCTGACTGTCTCTGTCATCCCTCTATCTGTCTCTGACTGTATCTGTCATCCCTCTATCTGTCTCTGACTGTATCTGTCATCCCTCTATCTGTCTCTGACTGTATCTGTCATCCCTCTGTCTGTCTCTGACTGTATCTGTCATCCCTCTATCTGTCTCTGTCATCCCTCTATCTGTCTCTGACTGTATCTGTCATCCCTCTATCTGTCACTGACTGTATCTGTCATCCCTCTATCTGTCTCTGACTGTATCTGTCATCCCTCTGTCTGTCTCTGATTGTATCTGTCATCTCTCTGTCTGTCTCTGACTGTATCTTTCATCCCTCTGTCTGTCTCTGACTGTATCTGTCATCTTTCTATCTGTCTCTGACTGTATCTGTCATCACTCTATCTGTCTCTGACTGTATCTGTCATCCCTCTATCTGTCACTGACTGCATATGTCATCCCTCTGTCTGTCTCTGACTGTATCTGTCATCCCTCTATCTGTCTCTGTCATCCCTCTATCTGTCTCTGACTGTATCTGTCATCCCTCTATTTGTATCTGTCATCCCTCTGTCTCTGACTGTATCTGTCATCCCTCTATCTGTATCTGACTGTATCTGTCATCTCTCTATCTGTCTCTGACTGTATCTGTCATCTCTCTATCCGTCTCTGACTGTATCTGTCATCTCTCTATCTGTCTCTGACTGTATCTGTCATCCCTCTGTCTGTCTCTGACTGTATCTGTCATCCCTCTATATGTCTCTGACTGTATCTGTCATCCCTCTATCTTTCACTGACTGCATCTGTCATCCCTCTGTCTGTCTCTGACTGTATCTGTCATCCCTCTATCTGTCACTGACTGTATCTATCAACCCTGTCTGTCTCTGACTGTATCTGTCATCTCTCTATCTGTATCTGTCATCCCTCTATCTGTATCTGTCACCCCTCTGTCTCTGACTGTATCTGTCATCCCTCTATCTGTTTCTGTCATCCCTCTATCTGTCTCTGACTGTATCTGTCATCCCTCTATATGTCTCTGACTGTATCTGTCATCCCTCTATCCTTCTCTGTCATCCCTCTATCTGTTTCTGTCATCCCTCTATATGTCTCTGACTGTATCTGTCATCCCTCTATCCTTCTCTGTCATCCCTCTATCTGTCTCTGTCATCCCTCTATCTGTCTCTGTCTGCCTCTGACTGTCTCTGTCATCCCTCTATCTTTCACTGACTGTATCTGTCATCCCTCTATCTGTCTCTGACTGTATCTGTCATCCCTCTATCTGTCTCTGACTGTATCTGTCATCCCTCTATCTGTCTCTGTCATCCCTCTATCTTTCACTGACTGTATCTGTCATCTCTCTGTCTGTCTCTGACTGTATCTTTCATCCCTCTGTCTGTCTCTGACTGTATCTGTCATCTCTCTATCTGTCTCTGACTGTATCTGTCATCACTCTATCTGTTTCTGACTGTATCTGTCATCCCTCTATCTGTCACTGACTGCATCTGTCATCCCTCTGTATGTCTCATTTGTATCTGTCATCCCTCTGTCTCTGACTGTATCTGTCATCCCTCTATCTGTCTCTGTCATCCCTCTATCTGTATCTGACTGTATCTGTCATCTCTCTATCTGTCTCTGACTGTATCTGTCATCTCTCTATCCGTCTCTGACTGTATCTGTCATCCCTCTATCTGTCTCTGTCATCCCTCTATCTTTCACTGACTGTATCTGTCATCCCTCTGTCTGTCTCTGACTGTATCTGTCATCTCTCTATCTGTCCCTGACTGCATCTGTCATCCCTCTGTCTGTCTCTGACTTTATCTGTCATCCCTCTATTTGTATCTGTCATCCCTCTGTCTCTGACTGTATCTGTCATCCCTCTATCTGTCTCTGTCATCCCTCTATCTTTCACTGACTGTATCTGTCATCCCTCTATCTGTCTCTGACTGTATCTGTCATCCCTCTATCTGTCTCTGACTGTATCTGTCATCCCTCTGTCTGTCTCTGATTGTATCTGTCATCTCTCTGTCTGACTCTGACTGTATCTGTCATCCCTCTGTCTGTCTCTGACTGTATCTGTCATCTCTCTATCTGTCACTGACTGTATCTGTAATCCCTCTATCTGTCTCTGACTGTATCTGTCATCTCTCTATCTGTCTCTGACTGTATCTTTCATCCCTCTATCTGTCTCTGACTGTATCTGTCATCCCTCTATCTGTCTCTGTCATCCCTCTATCTTTCACTGACTGTATCTGTCATCCCTCTATCTGTCACTGACTGTATCTGTCAACCCTGTCTGTCTCTGACTGTATCTGTCATCTCTCTATCTGTATCTGTCATCTCTCTATCTGTATCTGTCATCCCTCTATCTGTATCTATCACCCCTCTGTCTCTGACTGTATCTGTCATCCCTCTATCTGTTTCTGTCATCCCTCTATCTGTTTCTGTCATCCATGTATCTCTCTCTCTGTCATCCCTCTATCTTTCACTGACTGTATCTGTCATCCCTCTATCTGTCACTGACTGTATCTGTCAACCCTGTCCGTCTCTGACTGTATCTGTCATCTCTCTATCTGTATCTGTCATCCCTCTATCTGTATCCGTCACCCCTCTGTCTCTGACTGTATCTGTCATCCCTCTATCTGTTTCTGTCATCCCTCTCTCTGTCTCTGACTGTATCTGTCATCCCTCTATCCTTCTCTGTCATCCCTCTATCTGTCTCTGTCTGCCTCTGACTGTATCTGTCATCCCTCTCTCTGTCACTGACTGTATCTGTCATCCCTCTATCTGTCTCTGACTGTATCTGTCATCCCTCTATCTGTCTCTGACTGTATCTGTCATCCCTCTATCTGTCTCTGTCATCCCTCTATCTTTCACTGACTGTATCTGTCATCTCTCTGTCTGTCTCTGACTGTATCTTTCATCCCTCTGTCTGTCTCTGACTGTATCTGTCATCACTCTATCTGTTTCTGACTGTATCTGTCATCCCTCTATCTGTCACTGACTGCATCTGTCATCCCTCTGTCTGTCTCTGACTGTATCTGTCATCCCTCTATTTGTATCTGTCATCCCTCTGTCTCTGACTGTATCTGTCATCCCTCTATCTGTCTCTGTCATCCCTCTATCTGTATCTGACTGTATCTGTCATCTCTCTATCTGTCTCTGACTGTATCTGTCATCTCTCTATCCGTCTCTGACTGTATCTGTCATCCCTCTATCTGTCACTGACTGTATCTGTCATCCCTCTATCTGTAACTGTCATCTCTCTATCTGTCTCGGTCATCCCTCTATCCATCACTGACTGTATCTGTCATCCCTCTATCTGTCTTTGACTGTATCTATCATCCCTCTATCTGTCTCTGACTTTATCTGTCATCCCTCTATCTGTCTCTGTCATCCCACTATCTGTATCTGACTGTATCTGTCATCCCTCTATCTGTGTCTGTCACCCCTCTATCTGTCTCTGACTGTATCTGTCATCTCTCTATCCGTCTCTGACTGTATCTGTCATCCCTCTATCTGTCTCTGATTGTATCTGTCATCTCTCTATCTGTCTCTGACTGTATCTGTCATCCCTCTGTCTGTCTCTCACTGTATCTGTCATCCCTCTATCTGTCTCTGACTGTATCTGTCATCCCTCTATCTGTCACTGACTGTATCTGTCATCCCTCTATCTGTCTCTGTCATCCCTCTATCTGTCATTGACTGTATCTGTCATCCCTCTATCTGTCATCCCTCTGTCACTGACTGTATCTGTCATCCCTCTATCTGTCACTGACTGTATCTGTCAACCCTGTCTGTCTCTGACTGTATCTGTCATCTCTCTATCTGTATCTGTCACCCCTCTGTCTCTGACTGTATCTGTCATCTCTCTATCTGTATCTGTCATCCCTCTATCTGTATCTGTCACCCCTCTGTCTCTGACTGTATCTGTCATCCCTCTATCTGTCTCTGTCATCCCACTATCTGTATCTGACTGTATCTGTCATCCCTCTATCTGTCTCTGTCACCCCTCTATCTGTCTCTGACTGTATCTGTCATCTCTCTATCCGTCTCTGACTGTATCTGTCATCCCTCTATCTGTCTCTGATTGTATCTGTCATCTCTCTATCTGTCTCTGACTGTATCTGTCATCCCTCTGTCTGTCTCTCACTGTATCTGTCATCCCTCTATCTGTCTCTGACTGTATCTGTCATCCCTCTATCTGTCACTGACTGTATCTGTCATCCCTCTATCTGTCTCTGTCATCCCTCTATCTGTCATTGACTGTATCTGTCATCCCTCTATCTGTCAACCCTCTGTCACTGACTGTATCTGTCATCCCTCTATCTGTCACTGACTGTATCTGTCAACCCTGTCTGTCTCTGACTGTATCTGTCATCTCTCTATCTGTATCTGTCACCCCTCTATCTGTATCTGTCACCCCTCTGTCTCTGACTGTATCTGTCATCTCTCTATCTGTATCTGTCATTCCTCTATCTGTATCTGACTGTATCTGTCATCCCTCTATCTGTTTCTGTCATCCCTCTATCTGTTTCTGTCATCCCTCTGTCTCTGACTGTATCTGTCATCCCTCTATCTGTTTCTGTCATCCCTCTATCTGTTTCTGTCATCCCTCTATCTGTCTCTGTCATCCCTCTATCTTTCACTGACTGTATCTGTCATCCCTCTATCTGTCACTGACTGTATCTGTCAACCCTGTCTGTCTCTGACTGTATCTGTCATCTCTCTATCTGTATCTGTCATCCCTCTATCTGTTTCTGTCATCCCTCTCTCTGTCTCTGACTGTATCTGTCATCCCTCTATATGTCTCTGACTGTATCTGTCATCCCTCTATCCTTCTCTGTCATCCCTCTATCTGTCTCTGTCATCCCTCTATCTTTCACTGACTGTATCTGTCATCTCTCTGTCTGTCTCTGACTGTATCTTTCATCCCTCTGTCTGTCTCTGACTGTATCTGTCATCTCTCTATCTGTCTCTGACTGTATCTGTCATCACTCTATCTGTTTCTGTCACCCCTCTGTCTCTGACTGTATCTGTCATCCCTCTATCTGTCTCTGTCATCCCACTATCTGTATCTGACTGTATCTGTCATCCCTCTATCTGTCTCTGTCACCCCTCTATCTGTCTCTGACTGTATCTGTCATCTCTCTATCCGTCTCTGACTGTATCTGTCATCCCTCTATCTGTCTCTGATTGTATCTGTCATCTCTCTATCTGTCTCTGACTGTATCTGTCATCCCTCTGTCTGTCTCTCACTGTATCTGTCATCCCTCTATCTGTCTCTGACTGTATCTGTCATCCCTCTATCTGTCACTGACTGTATCTGTCATCCCTCTATCCTTCTCTGTCATCCCTCTATCTGTCTCTGTCTGCCTCTGACTGTATCTGTCATCCCTCTCTCTGTCACTGACTGTATCTGTCATCCCTCTATCTGTCTCTGACTGTATCTGTCATCCCTCTATCTGTCTCTGACTGTATCTTTCATCCCTCTGTCTGTCTCTGACTGTATCTGTCATCACTCTATCTGTTTCTGACTGTATCTGTCATCCCTCTATCTGTCACTGACTGCATCTGTCATCCCTCTGTCTGTCTCTGACTGTATCTGTCATCCCTCTATTTGTATCTGTCATCCCTCTGTCTCTGACTGTATCTGTCATCCCTCTATCTGTCTCTGTCATCCCTCTATCTTTCACTGACTGTATCTGTCATCCCTCTATCTGTCACTGACTGTATCTGTCAACCCTGTCTGTCTCTGACTGTATCTGTCATCTCTCTATCTGTATCTGTCATCCCTCTATCTGTATCTGTCACCCCTCTGTCTCTGACTGTATCTGTCATCCCTCTATCTGTTTCTGTCATCCCTCTATCTTTCACTGACTGTTGACTTCTGTCATCCCTCTATCTGTTTCTGTCATCCCTCTATCTCTCTCTGTCATCCCTCTATCTTTCACTGACTGTATCTGTCATCCCTCTATCTGTTTCTGTCATCCCTCTATCTGTTTCTGTCATCCCTCTATCTCTCTCTGTCATCCCTCTATCTTTCACTGACTGTATCTGTCATCCCTCTATCTGTCACTGACTGTATCTGTCAACCCTGTCCGTCTCTGACTGTATCTGTCATCTCTCTATCTGTATCTGTCATCCCTCTATCTGTATCCGTCACCCCTCTGTCTCTGACTGTATCTGTCATCCCTCTATCTGTTTCTGTCATCCCTCTCTCTGTCTCTGACTGTATCTGTCATCCCTCTATCCTTCTCTGTCATCCCTCTATCTGTCTCTGTCTGCCTCTGACTGTATCTGTCATCCCTCTCTCTGTCACTGACTGTATCTGTCATCCCTCTATCTGTCTCTGACTGTATCTGTCATCCCTCTATCTGTCTCTGACTGTATCTGTCATCCCTCTATCTGTCTCTGTCATCCCTCTATCTTTCACTGACTGTATCTGTCATCTCTCTGTCTGTCTCTGACTGTATCTTTCATCCCTCTGTCTGTCTCTGACTGTATCTGTCATCACTCTATCTGTTTCTGACTGTATCTGTCATCCCTCTATCTGTCACTGACTGCATCTGTCATCCCTCTGTCTGTCTCTGACTGTATCTGTCATCCCTCTATTTGTATCTGTCATCCCTCTGTCTCTGACTGTATCTGTCATCCCTCTATCTGTCTCTGTCATCCCTCTATCTGTATCTGACTGTATCTGTCATCTCTCTATCTGTCTCTGACTGTATCTGTCATCTCTCTATCCGTCTCTGACTGTATCTGTCATCCCTCTATCTGTCACTGACTGTATCTGTCATCCCTCTATCTGTAACTGTCATCTCTCTATCTGTCTCGGTCATCCCTCTATCCATCACTGACTGTATCTGTCATCCCTCTATCTGTCTTTGACTGTATCTATCATCCCTCTATCTGTCTCTGACTTTATCTGTCATCCCTCTATCTGTCTCTGTCATCCCACTATCTGTATCTGACTGTATCTGTCATCCCTCTATCTGTGTCTGTCACCCCTCTATCTGTCTCTGACTGTATCTGTCATCTCTCTATCCTTCTCTGACTGTATCTGTCATCCCTCTATCTGTCTCTGATTGTATCTGTCATCTCTCTATCTGTCTCTGACTGTATCTGTCATCCCTCTGTCTGTCTCTCACTGTATCTGTCATCCCTCTATCTGTCTCTGACTGTATCTGTCATCCCTCTATCTGTCACTGACTGTATCTGTCATCCCTCTATCTGTCTCTGTCATCCCTCTATCTGTCATTGACTGTATCTGTCATCCCTCTATCTGTCATCCCTCTGTCACTGACTGTATCTGTCATCCCTCTATCTGTCACTGACTGTATCTGTCAACCCTGTCTGTCTCTGACTGTATCTGTCATCTCTCTATCTGTATCTGTCACCCCTCTGTCTCTGACTGTATCTGTCATCTCTCTATCTGTATCTGTCATCCCTCTATCTGTATCTGTCACCCCTCTGTCTCTGACTGTATCTGTCATCCCTCTATCTGTCTCTGTCATCCCACTATCTGTATCTGACTGTATCTGTCATCCCTCTATCTGTCTCTGTCACCCCTCTATCTGTCTCTGACTGTATCTGTCATCTCTCTATCCGTCTCTGACTGTATCTGTCATCCCTCTATCTGTCTCTGATTGTATCTGTCATCTCTCTATCTGTCTCTGACTGTATCTGTCATCCCTCTGTCTGTCTCTCACTGTATCTGTCATCCCTCTATCTGTCTCTGACTGTATCTGTCATCCCTCTATCTGTCACTGACTGTATCTGTCATCCCTCTATCTGTCTCTGTCATCCCTCTATCTGTCATCTGTATCTGTCATTGACTGTATCTGTCATCCCTCTATCTGTCAACCCTCTGTCACTGACTGTATCTGTCATCCCTCTATCTGTCACTGACTGTATCTGTCAACCCTGTCTGTCTCTGACTGTATCTGTCATCTCTCTATCTGTATCTGTCACCCCTCTATCTGTATCTGTCACCCCTCTGTCTCTGACTGTATCTGTCATCTCTCTATCTGTATCTGTCATTCCTCTATCTGTATCTGACTGTATCTGTCATCCCTCTATCTGTCTCTGACTGTATCTGTCATCCCTCTATTTGTATCTGTCATCCCTCTGTCTCTGACTGTATCTGTCATCCATCTATCTGTCTCTGTCATCCCTCTATCTGTCTTTGACTGTATGTGTCATCCCTCTATCTGTCACTGACTGTATCTGTCATCCCTCTATCTGTCTCTGACTGTATCTGTCATCTCTCTATCTGTCTCTGACTGTATCTGTCATCCCTCTATCTGTCTCTGACTGTATCTGTCATCCCTCTATCTGTCTCTGTCATCCCTCTATCTTTCACTGACTGTATCTGTCATCCCTCTATCTGTCACTGACTGTATCTATCAACCCTGTCTGTCTCTGACTGTATCTGTCATCTCTCTATCTGTATCTGTCATCCCTCTATCTGTATCTGTCACCCCTCTGTCTCTGACTGTATCTGTCATCCCTCTATCTGTTTCTGTCATCCCTCTATCTGTCTCTGACTGTATCTGTCATCCCTCTATATGTTTCTGACTGTATCTGTCATCCCTCTATCCTTCTCTGTCATCCCTCTATCTGTTTCTGTCATCCCTCTATCTGTCTCTGACTGTATCTGTCATCCCTCTATATGTCTCTGACTGTATCTGTCATCCCTCTATCCTTCTCTGTCATCCCTCTATCTGTCTCTGTCTGCCTCTGACTGTCTCTGTCATCCCTCTATCTTTCACTGACTGTATCTGTCATCCCTCTATCTGTCTCTGACTGTATCTGTCATCCCTCTATATGTCTCTGACTGTATCTGTCATCCCTCTGTCTGTCTCTGATTGTATCTGTCATCTCTCTGTCTGTCTCTGACTGTATCTTTCATCCCTCTGTCTGTCTCTGACTGTATCTGTCATCTTTCTATCTGTCTCTGACTGTATCTGTCATCACTCTATCTGTCTCTGACTGTATCTGTCATCACTCTATCTGTCACTGACTGCATATGTCATCCCTCTGTCTGTCTCTGACTGTATCTGTCATCCCTCTATCTGTCTCTGTCATCCCTCTATCTGTCTCTGACTGTATCTGTCATCCCTCTATTTGTATCTGTCATCCCTCTGTCTCTGACTGTATCTGTCATCCCTCTATCTGTATCTGACTGTATCTGTCATCTCTCTATCTGTCTCTGACTGTATCTGTCATCTCTCTATCCGTCTCTGACTGTATCTGTCATCTCTCTATCTGTCTCTGACTGTATCTGTCATCCCTCTGTCTGTCTCTGACTGTATCTGTCATCCCTCTATATGTCTCTGACTGTATCTGTCATCCCTCTATCTTTCACTGACTGCATCTGTCATCCCTCTGTCTGTCTCTGACTGTATCTGTCATCCCTCTATCTGTCACTGACTGTATCTATCAACCCTGTCTGTCTCTGACTGTATCTGTCATCTCTCTATCTGTATCTGTCATCCCTCTATCTGTATCTGTCACCCCTCTGTCTCTGACTGTATCTGTCATCCCTCTATCTGTTTCTGTCATCCCTCTATCTGTCTCTGACTGTATCTGTCATCCCTCTATATGTCTCTGACTGTATCTGTCATCCCTCTATCCTTCTCTGTCATCCCTCTATCTGTTTCTGTCATCCCTCTATCTGTCTCTGACTGTATCTGTCATCCCTCTATATGTCTCTGACTGTATCTGTCATCCCTCTATCCTTCTCTGTCATCCCTCTATCTGTCTCTGTCTGCCTCTGACTGTCTCTGTCATCCCTCTATCTTTCACTGACTGTATCTGTCATCCCTCTATCTGTCTCTGACTGTATCTGTCATCCCTCTATATGTCTCTGACTGTATCTGTCATCCCTCTGTCTGTCTCTGATTGTATCTGTCATCTCTCTGTCTGTCTCTGACTGTATCTTTCATCCCTCTGTCTGTCTCTGACTGTATCTGTCATCTTTCTATCTGTCTCTGACTGTATCTGTCATCACTCTATCTGTCTCTGACTGTATCTGTCATCCCTCTATCTGTCACTGACTGCATATGTCATCCCTCTGTCTGTCTCTGACTGTATCTGTCATCCCTCTATCTGTCTCTGTCATCCCTCTATCTGTCTCTGACTGTATCTGTCATCCCTCTATCTGTCTCTGTCATCCCTCTATCTGTCTCTGACTGTATCTGTCATCCCTCTATTTGTATCTGTCATCCCTCTGTCTCTGACTGTATCTGTCATCCCTCTATCTGTATCTGACTGTATCTGTCATCCCTCTATCTGTCACTGACTGTATCTGTCATCCCTCTATCTGTCTCTGTCATCCCTCTATCTGTCATTGACTGTATCTGTCATCCCTCTATCTGTCAACCCTCTGTCACTGACTGTATCTGTCATCCCTCTATCTGTCACTGACTGTATCTGTCAACCCTGTCTGTCTCTGACTGTATCTGTCATCTCTCTATCTGTATCTGTCACCCCTCTATCTGTATCTGTCACCCCTCTGTCTCTGACTGTATCTGTCATCTCTCTATCTGTATCTGTCATTCCTCTATCTGTATCTGACTGTATCTGTCATCCCTCTATCTGTCTCTGACTGTATCTGTCATCCCTCTATTTGTATCTGTCATCCCTCTGTCTCTGACTGTATCTGTCATCCATCTATCTGTCTCTGTCATCCCTCTATCTGTCTTTGACTGTATGTGTCATCCCTCTATCTGTCACTGACTGTATCTGTCATCCCTCTATCTGTCTCTGACTGTATCTGTCATCTCTCTATCTGTCTCTGACTGTATCTGTCATCCCTCTATCTGTCTCTGACTGTATCTGTCATCCCTCTATCTGTCTCTGTCATCCCTCTATCTTTCACTGACTGTATCTGTCATCCCTCTATCTGTCACTGACTGTATCTATCAACCCTGTCTGTCTCTGACTGTATCTGTCATCTCTCTATCTGTATCTGTCATCCCTCTATCTGTATCTGTCACCCCTCTGTCTCTGACTGTATCTGTCATCCCTCTATCTGTTTCTGTCATCCCTCTATCTGTCTCTGACTGTATCTGTCATCCCTCTATATGTTTCTGACTGTATCTGTCATCCCTCTATCCTTCTCTGTCATCCCTCTATCTGTTTCTGTCATCCCTCTATCTGTCTCTGACTGTATCTGTCATCCCTCTATATGTCTCTGACTGTATCTGTCATCCCTCTATCCTTCTCTGTCATCCCTCTATCTGTCTCTGTCTGCCTCTGACTGTCTCTGTCATCCCTCTATCTTTCACTGACTGTATCTGTCATCCCTCTATCTGTCTCTGACTGTATCTGTCATCCCTCTATATGTCTCTGACTGTATCTGTCATCCCTCTGTCTGTCTCTGATTGTATCTGTCATCTCTCTGTCTGTCTCTGACTGTATCTTTCATCCCTCTGTCTGTCTCTGACTGTATCTGTCATCCCTCTATCTGTCTCTGACTGTATCTGTCATCTTTCTATCTGTCTCTGACTGTATCTGTCATCACTCTATCTGTCTCTGACTGTATCTGTCATCCCTCTATCTGTCACTGACTGCATATGTCATCCCTCTGTCTGTCTCTGACTGTATCTGTCATCCCTCTATCTGTCTCTGTCATCCCTCTATCTGTCTCTGACTGTATCTGTCATCCCTCTATTTGTATCTGTCATCCCTCTGTCTCTGACTGTATCTGTCATCCCTCTATCTGTATCTGACTGTATCTGTCATCTCTCTATCTGTCTCTGACTGTATCTGTCATCTCTCTATCCGTCTCTGACTGTATCTGTCATCTCTCTATCTGTCTCTGACTGTATCTGTCATCCCTCTGTCTGTCTCTGACTGTATCTGTCATCCCTCTATATGTCTCTGACTGTATCTGTCATCCCTCTATCTTTCACTGACTGCATCTGTCATCCCTCTGTCTGTCTCTGACTGTATCTGTCATCCCTCTATCTGTCACTGACTGTATCTATCAACCCTGTCTGTCTCTGACTGTATCTGTCATCTCTCTATCTGTATCTGTCATCCCTCTATCTGTATCTGTCACCGCTCTGTCTCTGACTGTATCTGTCATCCCTCTATCTGTTTCTGTCATCCCTCTATCTGTCTCTGACTGTATCTGTCATCCCTCTATATGTTTCTGACTGTATCTGTCATCCCTCTATCCTTCTCTGTCATCCCTCTATCTGTTTCTGTCATCCCTCTATCTGTATCTGTCATTCCTCTATCTGTATCTGACTGTATCTGTCATCCCTCTATCTGTCTCTGACTGTATCTGTCATCCCTCTATTTGTATCTGTCATCCCTCTGTCTCTGACTGTATCTGTCATCCATCTATCTGTCTCTGTCATCCCTCTATCTGTCTTTGACTGTATGTGTCATCCCTCTATCTGTCACTGACTGTATCTGTCATCTCTCTATCTGTCTCTGACTGTATCTGTCATCCCTCTATCTGTCTCTGACTGTATCTGTCATCCCTCTATCTGTCTCTGTCATCCCTCTATCTTTCACTGACTGTATCTGTCATCCCTCTATCTGTCACTGACTGTATCTATCAACCCTGTCTGTCTCTGACTGTATCTGTCATCTCTCTATCTGTATCTGTCATCCCTCTATCTGTATCTGTCACCCCTCTGTCTCTGACTGTATCTGTCATCCCTCTATCTGTTTCTGTCATCCCTCTATCTGTCTCTGACTGTATCTGTCATCCCTCTATATGTTTCTGACTGTATCTGTCATCCCTCTATCCTTCTCTGTCATCCCTCTATCTGTTTCTGTCATCCCTCTATCTGTCTCTGACTGTATCTGTCATCCCTCTATATGTCTCTGACTGTATCTGTCATCCCTCTATCCTTCTCTGTCATCCCTCTATCTGTCTCTGTCTGCCTCTGACTGTCTCTGTCATCCCTCTATCTTTCACTGACTGTATCTGTCATCCCTCTATCTGTCTCTGACTGTATCTGTCATCCCTCTATATGTCTCTGACTGTATCTGTCATCCCTCTGTCTGTCTCTGATTGTATCTGTCATCTCTCTGTCTGTCTCTGACTGTATCTTTCATCCCTCTGTCTGTCTCTGACTGTATCTGTCATCTTTCTATCTGTCTCTGACTGTATCTGTCATCACTCTATCTGTCTCTGACTGTATCTGTCATCCCTCTATCTGTATCTGACTGTATCTGTCATCTCTCTATCTGTCTCTGACTGTATCTGTCATCTCTCTATCCGTCTCTGACTGTATCTGTCATCTCTCTATCTGTCTCTGACTGTATCTGTCATCCCTCTGTCTGTCTCTGACTGTATCTGTCATCCCTCTATATGTCTCTGACTGTATCTGTCATCCCTCTATCTTTCACTGACTGCATCTGTCATCCCTCTGTCTGTCTCTGACTGTATCTGTCATCCCTCTATCTGTCACTGACTGTATCTATCAACCCTGTCTGTCTCTGACTGTATCTGTCATCCCTCTATCTGTCTCTGACTGTATCTGTCATCCCTCTATCTGTATCTGTCATCCCTCTATCTGTATCTGTCACCCCTCTGTCTCTGACTGTATCTGTCATCCCTCTATCTGTTTCTGTCATCCCTCTATCTGTCTCTGACTGTATCTGTCATCCCTCTATATGTCTCTGACTGTATCTGTCATCCCTCTATCCTTCTCTGTCATCCCTCTATCTGTTTCTGTCATCCCTCTATCTGTCTCTGACTGTATCTGTCATCCCTCTATATGTCTCTGACTGTATCTGTCATCCCTCTATCCTTCTCTGTCATCCCTCTATCTGTCTCTGTCTGCCTCTGACTGTCTCTGTCATCCCTCTATCTTTCACTGACTGTATCTGTCATCCCTCTATCTGTCTCTGACTGTATCTGTCATCCCTCTATATGTCTCTGACTGTATCTGTCATCCCTCTGTCTGTCTCTGATTGTATCTGTCATCTCTCTGTCTGTCTCTGACTGTATCTTTCATCCCTCTGTCTGTCTCTGACTGTATCTGTCATCTTTCTATCTGTCTCTGACTGTATCTGTCATCACTCTATCTGTCTCTGACTGTATCTGTCATCCCTCTATCTGTCACTGACTGCATATGTCATCCCTCTGTCTGTCTCTGACTGTATCTGTCATCCCTCTATCTGTCTCTGTCATCCCTCTATCTGTCTCTGACTGTATCTGTCATCCCTCTATTTGTATCTGTCATCCCTCTGTCTCTGACTGTATCTGTCATCCCTCTATCTGTATCTGACTGTATCTGTCATCTCTCTATCTGTCTCTGACTGTATCTGTCATCTCTCTATCCGTCTCTGACTGTATCTGTCATCTCTCTATCTGTCTCTGACTGTATCTGTCATCCCTCTGTCTGTCTCTGACTGTATCTGTCATCCCTCTGTCTGTCTCTGTCATCCCTCTATATGTCTCTGACTGTATCTGTCATCCCTCTATCTTTCACTGACTGCATCTGTCATCCCTCTGTCTGTCTCTGACTGTATCTGTCATCTCTCTATCTGTCTCTGACTGTATCTGTCATCCCTCTATCTGTCTCTGACTGTATCTGTCATCCCTCTATCTGTCTCTGTCATCCCTCTATCTGTATCTGTCACCCCTCTGTCTCTGACTGTATCTGTCATCCCTCTATCCTTCTCTGTCATCCCTCTATCTGTTTCTGTCATCCCTCTATCTGTCTCTGACTGTATCTGTCATCCCTCTATATGTCTCTGACTGTATCTGTCATCCCTCTATCCTTCTCTGTCATCCCTCTATCTGTCTCTGTCTGCCTCTGACTGTATCTGTCATCCCTCTATCTGTCACTGACTGTATCTGTCATCCCTCTATCTGTCTCTGACTGTATCTGTCATCCCTCTATCTGTCTCTGACTGTATCTGTCATCCCTCTATCTGTCTCTGTCATCCCTCTATCTTTCACTGACTGTATCTGTCATCCCTCTATCTGTCTCTGACTGTATCTGTCATCCCTCTATATGTCTCTGACTGTATCTGTCATCCCTCTGTCTGTCTCTGATTGTATCTGTCATCTCTCTGTCTGTCTCTGACTGTATCTTTCATCCCTCTGTCTGTCTCTGACTGTATCTGTCATCCCTCTGTCTGTCTCTGACTGTATCTGTCATCTCTCTATCTGTCACTGACTGTATCTGTAATCCCTCTATCTGTCTCTGACTGTATCTGTCATCTCTCTATCTGTCTCTGACTGTATCTTTCATCCCTCTATCTGTCTCTGTCATCCCTCTATCTGTCATTGACTGTATCTGTCATCCCTCTATCTGTCAACCCTCTGTCACTGACTGTATCTGTCATCCCTCTATCTGTCACTGACTGTATCTGTCAACCCTCTATCTGTCTCTGACTGTATCTGTCATCCCTCTGTCTGTCTCTGACTGTATCTGTCATCTCTCTATCTGTCTCTGACTGTATCTGTCATCCCTCTGTCTGTCTCTGACTGTATCTGTCATCCCTCTATATGTCTCTGACTGTATCTGTCATCCCTCTATCTTTCACTGACTGCATCTGTCATCCCTCTGTCTGTCTCTGACTGTATCTGTCATCCCTCTATCTGTCACTGACTGTATCTATCAACCCTGTCTGTCTCTGACTGTATCTGTCATCCCTCTATCTGTCACTGACTGTATCTATCAACCCTGTCTGTCTCTGACTGTATCTGTCATCTCTCTATCTGTATCTGTCATCCCTCTATCTGTATCTGTCACCCCTCTGTCTCTGACTGTATCTGTCATCCCTCTATCTGTTTCTGTCATCCCTCTATCTGTCTCTGACTGTATCTGTCATCCCTCTATATGTCTCTGACTGTATCTGTCATCCCTCTATCCTTCTCTGTCATCCCTCTATCTGTTTCTGTCATCCCTCTATCTGTCTCTGACTGTATCTGTCATCCCTCTATATGTCTCTGACTGTATCTGTCATCCCTCTATCCTTCTCTGTCATCCCTCTATCTGTCTCTGTCTGCCTCTGACTGTCTCTGTCATCCCTCTATCTTTCACTGACTGTATCTGTCATCCCTCTATCTGTCTCTGACTGTATCTGTCATCCCTCTATATGTCTCTGACTGTATCTGTCATCCCTCTGTCTGTCTCTGATTGTATCTGTCATCTCTCTGTCTGTCTCTGACTGTATCTTTCATCCCTCTGTCTGTCTCTGACTGTATCTGTCATCTTTCTATCTGTCTCTGACTGTATCTGTCATCACTCTATCTGTCTCTGACTGTATCTGTCATCCCTCTATCTGTCACTGACTGCATATGTCATCCCTCTGTCTGTCTCTGACTGTATCTGTCATCCCTCTATCTGTCTCTGTCATCCCTCTATCTGTCTCTGACTGTATCTGTCATCCCTCTATTTGTATCTGTCATCCCTCTGTCTCTGACTGTATCTGTCATCCCTCTATCTGTATCTGACTGTATCTGTCATCTCTCTATCTGTCTCTGACTGTATCTGTCATCTCTCTATCCGTCTCTGACTGTATCTGTCATCTCTCTATCTGTCTCTGACTGTATCTGTCATCCCTCTGTCTGTCTCTGACTGTATCTGTCATCCCTCTATATGTCTCTGACTGTATCTGTCATCCCTCTATCTTTCACTGACTGCATCTGTCATCCCTCTGTCTGTCTCTGACTGTATCTGTCATCCCTCTATCTGTCACTGACTGTATCTATCAACCCTGTCTGTCTCTGACTGTATCTGTCATCCCTCTATCCTTCTCTGTCATCCCTCTATCTGTCTCTGTCTGCCTCTGACTGTCTCTGTCATCCCTCTATCTTTCACTGACTGTATCTGTCATCCCTCTATCTGTCTCTGACTGTATCTGTCATCCCTCTATATGTCTCTGACTGTATCTGTCATCCCTCTGTCTGTCTCTGATTGTATCTGTCATCTCTCTGTCTGTCTCTGACTGTATCTTTCATCCCTCTGTCTGTCTCTGACTGTATCTGTCATCTTTCTATCTGTCTCTGACTGTATCTGTCATCACTCTATCTGTCTCTGACTGTATCTGTCATCCCTCTATCTGTCACTGACTGCATATGTCATCCCTCTGTCTGTCTCTGACTGTATCTTTCATCCCTCTATCTGTCTCTGACTGTATCTGTCATCCCTCTATCTGTCTCTGTCATCCCTCTATCTTTCACTGACTGTATCTGTCATCCCTCTATCTGTCACTGACTGTATCTGTCAACCCTGTCTGTCTCTGACTGTATCTGTCATCTCTCTATCTGTATCTGTCATCCCTCTATCTGTATCTGTCACCCCTCTGTCTCTGACTGTATCTGTCATCCCTCTATCTGTTTCTGTCATCCCTCTATCTGTATCTGTCACCCCTCTGTCTCTGACTGTATCTGTCATCCCTCTATCTGTTTCTGTCATCCCTCTATCTGTTTCTGTCATCCCTCTATCTGTCTCTGTCATCCCTCTATCTTTCACTGACTGTATCTGTCATCCCTCTATCTGTCACTGACTGTATCTGTCAACCCTGTCTGTCTCTGACTGTATCTGTCATCTCTCTATCTGTATCTGTCATCCCTCTATCTGTATCCGTCACCCCTCTGTCTCTGACTGTATCTGTCATCCCTCTATCTATTTCTGTCATCCCTCTCTCTGTCTCTGACTGTATCTGTCATCCCTCTATATGTCTCTGACTGTATCTGTCATCCCTCTATCCTTCTCTGTCATCCCTCTATCTGTCTCTGTCATCCCTCTATCTTTCACTGACTGTATCTGTCATCTCTCTGTCTGTCTCTGACTGTATCTTTCATCCCTCTGTCTGTCTCTGACTGTATCTGTCATCTCTCTATCTGTCTCTGACTGTATCTGTCATCCCTCTATCTGTCCCTGACTGCATCTGTCATCCCTCTGTCTGTCTCTGACTGTATCTGTCATCCCTCTATTTGTATCTGTCATCCCTCTGTCTCTGACTGTATCTGTCATCCCTCTATCTGTCTCTGTCATCCCTCTATCTTTCACTGACTGTATCTGTCATCCCTCTATCTGTCTCTGACTGTATCTGTCATCCCTCTATCTGTCTCTGACTGTATCTGTCATCCCTCTGTCTGACTCTGATTGTATCTGTCATCTCTCTGTCTGACTCTGACTGTATCTGTCATCCCTCTGTCTGTCTCTGACTGTATCTGTCATCTCTCTATCTGTCACTGACTGTATCTGTAATCCCTCTATCTGTCTCTGACTGTATCTGTCATCTCTCTATCTGTCTCTGACTGTATCTTTCATCCCTCTATCTGTCTCTGACTGTATCTGTCATCCCTCTATCTGTCTCTGTCATCCCTCTATCTTTCACTGACTGTATCTGTCATCCCTCTATCTGTCACTGACTGTATCTGTCATCCCTGTCTGTCTCTGACTGTATCTGTCATCTCTCTATCTGTATCTGTCATCCCTCTATCTGTATCTGTCACCCCTCTTTCTCTGACTGTATCTGTCATCCCTCTATCTGTTTCTGTCATCCCTCTATCTGTTTCTGTCATCCCTCTATCTGTCTCTGTCATCCCTCTATCTGTCTCTGTCATCCCTCTATCTTTCACTGACTGTATCTGTCATCCCTCTATCTGTCACTGACTGTATCTGTCAACCCTGTCCGTCTCTGACTGTATCTGTCATCTCTCTATCTGTATCTGTCATCCCTCTATCTGTATCCGTCACCCCTCTGTCTCTGACTGTATCTGTCATCCCTCTATCTGTTTCTGTCATCCCTCTCTCTGTCTCTGACTGTATCTGTCATCCCTCTATCCTTCTCTGTCATCCCTCTATCTGTCTCTGTCTGCCTCTGACTGTATCTGTCATCCCTCTATCTGTCACTGACTGTATCTGTCATCCCTCTATCTGTCTCTGACTGTATCTGTCATCCCTCTATCTGTCTCTGACTGTATCTGTCATCCCTCTATCTGTCTCTGTCATCCCTCTATCTTTCACTGACTGTATCTGTCATCTCTCTGTCTGTCTCTGACTGTATCTTTCATCCCTCTGTCTGTCTCTGACTGTATCTGTCATCTCTCTATCTGTCTCTGACTGTATCTGTCATCACTCTATCTGTTTCTGACTGTATCTGTCATCCCTCTATCTGTCACTGACTGCATCTGTCATCCCTCTGTATGTCTCATTTGTATCTGTCATCCCTCTGTCTCTGACTGTATCTGTCATCCCTCTATCTGTCTCTGTCATCCCTCTATCTGTATCTGACTGTATCTGTCATCTCTCTATCTGTCTCTGACTGTATCTGTCATCTCTCTATCCGTCTCTGACTGTATCTGTCATCCCTCTATCTGTCTCTGTCATCCCTCTATCTTTCACTGACTGTATCTGTCATCTCTCTGTCTGTCTCTGACTGTATCTTTCATCCCTCTGTCTGTCTCTGACTGTATCTGTCATCTCTCTATCTGTCCCTGACTGCATCTGTCATCCCTCTGTCTGTCTCTGACTTTATCTGTCATCCCTCTATTTGTATCTGTCATCCCTCTGTCTCTGACTGTATCTGTCATCCCTCTATCTGTCTCTGTCATCCCTCTATCTTTCACTGACTGTATCTGTCATCCCTCTATCTGTCTCTGACTGTATCTGTCATCCCTCTATCTGTCTCTGACTGTATCTGTCATCCCTCTGTCTGTCTCTGATTGTATCTGTCATCTCTCTGTCTGACTCTGACTGTATCTGTCATCCCTCTGTCTGTCTCTGACTGTATCTGTCATCTCTCTATCTGTCACTGACTGTATCTGTAATCCCTCTATCTGTCTCTGACTGTATCTGTCATCTCTCTATCTGTCTCTGACTGTATCTTTCATCCCTCTATCTGTCTCTGACTGTCTCTGTCATCCCTCTATCTTTCACTGACTGTATCTGTCATCCCTCTATCTGTCACTGACTGTATCTGTCAACCCTGTCTGTCTCTGACTGTATCTGTCATCTCTCTATCTGTATCTGTCATCCCTCTATCTGTATCTGTCACCCCTCTGTCTCTGACTGTATCTGTCATCCCTCTATCTGTTTCTGTCATCCCTCTATCTGTTTCTGTCATCCCTCTATCTCTCTCTGTCATCCCTCTATCTTTCACTGACTGTATCTGTCATCCCTCTATCTGTCACTGACTGTATCTGTCAACCCTGTCCGTCTCTGACTGTATCTGTCATCTCTCTATCTGTATCTGTCATCCCTCTATCTGTATCCGTCACCCCTCTGTCTCTGACTTTATCTGTCATCCCTCTATCTGTTTCTGTCATCCCTCTCTCTGTCTCTGACTGTATCTGTCATCCCTCTATCCTTCTCTGTCATCCCTCTATCTGTCTCTGTCTGCCTCTGACTGTATCTGTCATCCCTCTCTCTGTCACTGACTGTATCTGTCATCCCTCTATCTGTCTCTGACTGTATCTGTCATCCCTCTATCTGTCTCTGACTGTATCTGTCATCCCTCTATCTGTCTCTGTCATCCCTCTATCTTTCACTGACTGTATCTGTCATCTCTCTGTCTGTCTCTGACTGTATCTTTCATCCCTCTGTCTGTCTCTGACTGTATCTGTCATCACTCTATCTGTTTCTGACTGTATCTGTCATCCCTCTATCTGTCACTGACTGCATCTGTCATCCCTCTGTCTGTCTCTGACTGTATCTGTCATCCCTCTATTTGTATCTGTCATCCCTCTGTCTCTGACTGTATCTGTCATCCCTCTATCTGTCTCTGTCATCCCTCTATCTGTATCTGACTGTATCTGTCATCTCTCTATCTGTCTCTGACTGTATCTGTCATCTCTCTATCCGTCTCTGACTGTATCTGTCATCCCTCTATCTGTCACTGACTGTATCTGTCATCCCTCTATCTGTAACTGTCATCTCTCTATCTGTCTCGGTCATCCCTCTATCCATCACTGACTGTATCTGTCATCCCTCTATCTGTCTTTGACTGTATCTATCATCCCTCTATCTGTCTCTGACTTTATCTGTCATCCCTCTATCTGTCTCTGTCATCCCACTATCTGTATCTGACTGTATCTGTCATCCCTCTATCTGTGTCTGTCACCCCTCTATCTGTCTCTGACTGTATCTGTCATCTCTCTATCCGTCTCTGACTGTATCTGTCATCCCTCTATCTGTCTCTGATTGTATCTGTCATCTCTCTATCTGTCTCTGACTGTATCTGTCATCCCTCTGTCTGTCTCTCACTGTATCTGTCATCCCTCTATCTGTCTCTGACTGTATCTGTCATCCCTCTATCTGTCACTGACTGTATCTGTCATCCCTCTATCTGTCTCTGTCATCCCTCTATCTGTCATTGACTGTATCTGTCATCCCTCTATCTGTCATCCCTCTGTCACTGACTGTATCTGTCATCCCTCTATCTGTCACTGACTGTATCTGTCAACCCTGTCTGTCTCTGACTGTATCTGTCATCTCTCTATCTGTATCTGTCACCCCTCTGTCTCTGACTGTATCTGTCATCTCTCTATCTGTATCTGTCATCCCTCTATCTGTATCTGTCACCCCTCTGTCTCTGACTGTATCTGTCATCCCTCTATCTGTCTCTGTCATCCCACTATCTGTATCTGACTGTATCTGTCATCCCTCTATCTGTCTCTGTCACCCCTCTATCTGTCTCTGACTGTATCTGTCATCTCTCTATCCGTCTCTGACTGTATCTGTCATCCCTCTATCTGTCTCTGATTGTATCTGTCATCTCTCTATCTGTCTCTGACTGTATCTGTCATCCCTCTGTCTGTCTCTCACTGTATCTGTCATCCCTCTATCTGTCTCTGACTGTATCTGTCATCCCTCTATCTGTCACTGACTGTATCTGTCATCCCTCTATCTGTCTCTGTCATCCCTCTATCTGTCATTGACTGTATCTGTCATCCCTCTATCTGTCAACCCTCTGTCACTGACTGTATCTGTCATCCCTCTATCTGTCACTGACTGTATCTGTCAACCCTGTCTGTCTCTGACTGTATCTGTCATCTCTCTATCTGTATCTGTCACCCCTCTATCTGTATCTGTCACCCCTCTGTCTCTGACTGTATCTGTCATCTCTCTATCTGTATCTGTCATTCCTCTATCTGTATCTGACTGTATCTGTCATCCCTCTATCTGTATCTGTTTCTGTCATCCCTCTATCTGTTTCTGTCATCCCTCTGTCTCTGACTGTATCTGTCATCCCTCTATCTGTTTCTGTCATCCCTCTATCTGTTTCTGTCATCCCTCTATCTGTCTCTGTCATCCCTCTATCTTTCACTGACTGTATCTGTCATCCCTCTATCTGTCACTGACTGTATCTGTCAACCCTGTCTGTCTCTGACTGTATCTGTCATCTCTCTATCTGTATCTGTCATCCCTCTATCTGTTTCTGTCATCCCTCTCTCTGTCTCTGACTGTATCTGTCATCCCTCTATATGTCTCTGACTGTATCTGTCATCCCTCTATCCTTCTCTGTCATCCCTCTATCTGTCTCTGTCATCCCTCTATCTTTCACTGACTGTATCTGTCATCTCTCTGTCTGTCTCTGACTGTATCTTTCATCCCTCTGTCTGTCTCTGACTGTATCTGTCATCTCTCTATCTGTCTCTGACTGTATCTGTCATCACTCTATCTGTTTCTGTCACCCCTCTGTCTCTGACTGTATCTGTCATCCCTCTATCTGTCTCTGTCATCCCACTATCTGTATCTGACTGTATCTGTCATCCCTCTATCTGTCTCTGTCACCCCTCTATCTGTCTCTGACTGTATCTGTCATCTCTCTATCCGTCTCTGACTGTATCTGTCATCCCTCTATCTGTCTCTGATTGTATCTGTCATCTCTCTATCTGTCTCTGACTGTATCTGTCATCCCTCTGTCTGTCTCTCACTGTATCTGTCATCCCTCTATCTGTCTCTGACTGTATCTGTCATCCCTCTATCTGTCACTGACTGTATCTGTCATCCCTCTATCCTTCTCTGTCATCCCTCTATCTGTCTCTGTCTGCCTCTGACTGTATCTGTCATCCCTCTCTCTGTCACTGACTGTATCTGTCATCCCTCTATCTGTCTCTGACTGTATCTGTCATCCCTCTATCTGTCTCTGACTGTATCTTTCATCCCTCTGTCTGTCTCTGACTGTATCTGTCATCACTCTATCTGTTTCTGACTGTATCTGTCATCCCTCTATCTGTCACTGACTGCATCTGTCATCCCTCTGTCTGTCTCTGACTGTATCTGTCATCCCTCTATTTGTATCTGTCATCCCTCTGTCTCTGACTGTATCTGTCATCCCTCTATCTGTCTCTGTCATCCCTCTATCTTTCACTGACTGTATCTGTCATCCCTCTATCTGTCACTGACTGTATCTGTCAACCCTGTCTGTCTCTGACTGTATCTGTCATCTCTCTATCTGTATCTGTCATCCCTCTATCTGTATCTGTCACCCCTCTGTCTCTGACTGTATCTGTCATCCCTCTATCTGTTTCTGTCATCCCTCTATCTGTTTCTGTCATCCCTCTATCTCTCTCTGTCATCCCTCTATCTTTCACTGACTGTATCTGTCATCCCTCTATCTGTCACTGACTGTATCTGTCAACCCTGTCCGTCTCTGACTGTATCTGTCATCTCTCTATCTGTATCTGTCATCCCTCTATCTGTATCCGTCACCCCTCTGTCTCTGACTGTATCTGTCATCCCTCTATCTGTTTCTGTCATCCCTCTCTCTGTCTCTGACTGTATCTGTCATCCCTCTATCCTTCTCTGTCATCCCTCTATCTGTCTCTGTCTGCCTCTGACTGTATCTGTCATCCCTCTCTCTGTCACTGACTGTATCTGTCATCCCTCTATCTGTCTCTGACTGTATCTGTCATCCCTCTATCTGTCTCTGACTGTATCTGTCATCCCTCTATCTGTCTCTGTCATCCCTCTATCTTTCACTGACTGTATCTGTCATCTCTCTGTCTGTCTCTGACTGTATCTTTCATCCCTCTGTCTGTCTCTGACTGTATCTGTCATCACTCTATCTGTTTCTGACTGTATCTGTCATCCCTCTATCTGTCACTGACTGCATCTGTCATCCCTCTGTCTGTCTCTGACTGTATCTGTCATCCCTCTATTTGTATCTGTCATCCCTCTGTCTCTGACTGTATCTGTCATCCCTCTATCTGTCTCTGTCATCCCTCTATCTGTATCTGACTGTATCTGTCATCTCTCTATCTGTCTCTGACTGTATCTGTCATCTCTCTATCCGTCTCTGACTGTATCTGTCATCCCTCTATCTGTCACTGACTGTATCTGTCATCCCTCTATCTGTAACTGTCATCTCTCTATCTGTCTCGGTCATCCCTCTATCCATCACTGACTGTATCTGTCATCCCTCTATCTGTCTTTGACTGTATCTATCATCCCTCTATCTGTCTCTGACTTTATCTGTCATCCCTCTATCTGTCTCTGTCATCCCACTATCTGTATCTGACTGTATCTGTCATCCCTCTATCTGTGTCTGTCACCCCTCTATCTGTCTCTGACTGTATCTGTCATCTCTCTATCCGTCTCTGACTGTATCTGTCATCCCTCTATCTGTCTCTGATTGTATCTGTCATCTCTCTATCTGTCTCTGACTGTATCTGTCATCCCTCTGTCTGTCTCTCACTGTATCTGTCATCCCTCTATCTGTCTCTGACTGTATCTGTCATCCCTCTATCTGTCACTGACTGTATCTGTCATCCCTCTATCTGTCTCTGTCATCCCTCTATCTGTCATTGACTGTATCTGTCATCCCTCTATCTGTCATCCCTCTGTCACTGACTGTATCTGTCATCCCTCTATCTGTCACTGACTGTATCTGTCAACCCTGTCTGTCTCTGACTGTATCTGTCATCTCTCTATCTGTATCTGTCACCCCTCTGTCTCTGACTGTATCTGTCATCTCTCTATCTGTATCTGTCATCCCTCTATCTGTATCTGTCACCCCTCTGTCTCTGACTGTATCTGTCATCCCTCTATCTGTCTCTGTCATCCCACTATCTGTATCTGACTGTATCTGTCATCCCTCTATCTGTCTCTGTCACCCCTCTATCTGTCTCTGACTGTATCTGTCATCTCTCTATCCGTCTCTGACTGTATCTGTCATCCCTCTATCTGTCTCTGATTGTATCTGTCATCTCTCTATCTGTCTCTGACTGTATCTGTCATCCCTCTGTCTGTCTCTCACTGTATCTGTCATCCCTCTATCTGTCTCTGACTGTATCTGTCATCCCTCTATCTGTCACTGACTGTATCTGTCATCCCTCTATCTGTCTCTGTCATCCCTCTATCTGTCATTGACTGTATCTGTCATCCCTCTATCTGTCAACCCTCTGTCACTGACTGTATCTGTCATCCCTCTATCTGTCACTGACTGTATCTGTCAACCCTGTCTGTCTCTGACTGTATCTGTCATCTCTCTATCTGTATCTGTCACCCCTCTATCTGTATCTGTCACCCCTCTGTCTCTGACTGTATCTGTCATCTCTCTATCTGTATCTGTCATTCCTCTATCTGTATCTGACTGTATCTGTCATCCCTCTATCTGTCTCTGACTGTATCTGTCATCCCTCTATTTGTATCTGTCATCCCTCTGTCTCTGACTGTATCTGTCATCCATCTATCTGTCTCTGTCATCCCTCTATCTGTCTTTGACTGTATGTGTCATCCCTCTATCTGTCACTGACTGTATCTGTCATCCCTCTATCTGTCTCTGACTGTATCTGTCATCTCTCTATCTGTCTCTGACTGTATCTGTCATCCCTCTATCTGTCTCTGACTGTATCTGTCATCCCTCTATCTGTCTCTGTCATCCCTCTATCTTTCACTGACTGTATCTGTCATCCCTCTATCTTTCACTGACTGTATCTGTCATCCCTCTATCTGTCACTGACTGTATCTATCAACCCTGTCTGTCTCTGACTGTATCTGTCATCTCTCTATCTGTATCTGTCATCCCTCTATCTGTATCTGTCACCCCTCTGTCTCTGACTGTATCTGTCATCCCTCTATCTGTTTCTGTCATCCCTCTATCTGTCTCTGACTGTATCTGTCATCCCTCTATATGTTTCTGACTGTATCTGTCATCCCTCTATCCTTCTCTGTCATCCCTCTATCTGTTTCTGTCATCCCTCTATCTGTCTCTGACTGTATCTGTCATCCCTCTATATGTCTCTGACTGTATCTGTCATCCCTCTATCCTTCTCTGTCATCCCTCTATCTGTCTCTGTCTGCCTCTGACTGTCTCTGTCATCCCTCTATCTTTCACTGACTGTATCTGTCATCCCTCTATCTGTCTCTGACTGTATCTGTCATCCCTCTATATGTCTCTGACTGTATCTGTCATCCCTCTGTCTGTCTCTGATTGTATCTGTCATCTCTCTGTCTGTCTCTGACTGTATCTTTCATCCCTCTGTCTGTCTCTGACTGTATCTGTCATCTTTCTATCTGTCTCTGACTGTATCTGTCATCACTCTATCTGTCTCTGACTGTATCTGTCATCCCTCTATCTGTCACTGACTGCATATGTCATCCCTCTGTCTGTCTCTGACTGTATCTGTCATCCCTCTATCTGTCTCTGTCATCCCTCTATCTGTCTCTGACTGTATCTGTCATCCCTCTATTTGTATCTGTCATCCCTCTGTCTCTGACTGTATCTGTCATCCCTCTATCTGTATCTGACTGTATCTGTCATCTCTCTATCTGTCTCTGACTGTATCTGTCATCTCTCTATCCGTCTCTGACTGTATCTGTCATCTCTCTATCTGTCTCTGACTGTATCTGTCATCCCTCTGTCTGTCTCTGACTGTATCTGTCATCCCTCTATATGTCTCTGACTGTATCTGTCATCCCTCTATCTTTCACTGACTGCATCTGTCATCCCTCTGTCTGTCTCTGACTGTATCTGTCATCCCTCTATCTGTCACTGACTGTATCTATCAACCCTGTCTGTCTCTGACTGTATCTGTCATCTCTCTATCTGTATCTGTCATCCCTCTATCTGTATCTGTCACCGCTCTGTCTCTGACTGTATCTGTCATCCCTCTATCTGTTTCTGTCATCCCTCTATCTGTCTCTGACTGTATCTGTCATCCCTCTATATGTTTCTGACTGTATCTGTCATCCCTCTATCCTTCTCTGTCATCCCTCTATCTGTTTCTGTCATCCCTCTATCTGTATCTGTCATTCCTCTATCTGTATCTGACTGTATCTGTCATCCCTCTATCTGTCTCTGACTGTATCTGTCATCCCTCTATTTGTATCTGTCATCCCTCTGTCTCTGACTGTATCTGTCATCCATCTATCTGTCTCTGTCATCCCTCTATCTGTCTTTGACTGTATGTGTCATCCCTCTATCTGTCACTGACTGTATCTGTCATCTCTCTATCTGTCTCTGACTGTATCTGTCATCCCTCTATCTGTCTCTGACTGTATCTGTCATCCCTCTATCTGTCTCTGTCATCCCTCTATCTTTCACTGACTGTATCTGTCATCCCTCTATCTGTCACTGACTGTATCTATCAACCCTGTCTGTCTCTGACTGTATCTGTCATCTCTCTATCTGTATCTGTCATCCCTCTATCTGTATCTGTCACCCCTCTGTCTCTGACTGTATCTGTCATCCCTCTATCTGTTTCTGTCATCCCTCTATCTGTCTCTGACTGTATCTGTCATCCCTCTATATGTTTCTGACTGTATCTGTCATCCCTCTATCCTTCTCTGTCATCCCTCTATCTGTTTCTGTCATCCCTCTATCTGTCTCTGACTGTATCTGTCATCCCTCTATATGTCTCTGACTGTATCTGTCATCCCTCTATCCTTCTCTGTCATCCCTCTATCTGTCTCTGTCTGCCTCTGACTGTCTCTGTCATCCCTCTATCTTTCACTGACTGTATCTGTCATCCCTCTATCTGTCTCTGACTGTATCTGTCATCCCTCTATATGTCTCTGACTGTATCTGTCATCCCTCTGTCTGTCTCTGATTGTATCTGTCATCTCTCTGTCTGTCTCTGACTGTATCTTTCATCCCTCTGTCTGTCTCTGACTGTATCTGTCATCTTTCTATCTGTCTCTGACTGTATCTGTCATCACTCTATCTGTCTCTGACTGTATCTGTCATCCCTCTATCTGTATCTGACTGTATCTGTCATCTCTCTATCTGTCTCTGACTGTATCTGTCATCTCTCTATCCGTCTCTGACTGTATCTGTCATCTCTCTATCTGTCTCTGACTGTATCTGTCATCCCTCTGTCTGTCTCTGACTGTATCTGTCATCCCTCTATATGTCTCTGACTGTATCTGTCATCCCTCTATCTTTCACTGACTGCATCTGTCATCCCTCTGTCTGTCTCTGACTGTATCTGTCATCCCTCTATCTGTCACTGACTGTATCTATCAACCCTGTCTGTCTCTGACTGTATCTGTCATCCCTCTATCTGTCTCTGACTGTATCTGTCATCCCTCTATCTGTATCTGTCATCCCTCTATCTGTATCTGTCACCCCTCTGTCTCTGACTGTATCTGTCATCCCTCTATCTGTTTCTGTCATCCCTCTATCTGTCTCTGACTGTATCTGTCATCCCTCTATATGTCTCTGACTGTATCTGTCATCCCTCTATCCTTCTCTGTCATCCCTCTATCTGTTTCTGTCATCCCTCTATCTGTCTCTGACTGTATCTGTCATCCCTCTATATGTCTCTGACTGTATCTGTCATCCCTCTATCCTTCTCTGTCATCCCTCTATCTGTCTCTGTCTGCCTCTGACTGTCTCTGTCATCCCTCTATCTTTCACTGACTGTATCTGTCATCCCTCTATCTGTCTCTGACTGTATCTGTCATCCCTCTATATGTCTCTGACTGTATCTGTCATCCCTCTGTCTGTCTCTGATTGTATCTGTCATCTCTCTGTCTGTCTCTGACTGTATCTTTCATCCCTCTGTCTGTCTCTGACTGTATCTGTCATCTTTCTATCTGTCTCTGACTGTATCTGTCATCACTCTATCTGTCTCTGACTGTATCTGTCATCCCTCTATCTGTCACTGACTGCATATGTCATCCCTCTGTCTGTCTCTGACTGTATCTGTCATCCCTCTATCTGTCTCTGTCATCCCTCTATCTGTCTCTGACTGTATCTGTCATCCCTCTATTTGTATCTGTCATCCCTCTGTCTCTGACTGTATCTGTCATCCCTCTATCTGTATCTGACTGTATCTGTCATCTCTCTATCTGTCTCTGACTGTATCTGTCATCTCTCTATCCGTCTCTGACTGTATCTGTCATCTCTCTATCTGTCTCTGACTGTATCTGTCATCCCTCTGTCTGTCTCTGACTGTATCTGTCATCCCTCTGTCTGTCTCTGTCATCCCTCTATATGTCTCTGACTGTATCTGTCATCCCTCTATCTTTCACTGACTGCATCTGTCATCCCTCTGTCTGTCTCTGACTGTATCTGTCATCTCTCTATCTGTCTCTGACTGTATCTGTCATCCCTCTATCTGTCTCTGACTGTATCTGTCATCCCTCTATCTGTCTCTGTCATCCCTCTATCTGTATCTGTCACCCCTCTGTCTCTGACTGTATCTGTCATCCCTCTATCCTTCTCTGTCATCCCTCTATCTGTTTCTGTCATCCCTCTATCTGTCTCTGACTGTATCTGTCATCCCTCTATATGTCTCTGACTGTATCTGTCATCCCTCTATCCTTCTCTGTCATCCCTCTATCTGTCTCTGTCTGCCTCTGACTGTATCTGTCATCCCTCTATCTGTCACTGACTGTATCTGTCATCCCTCTATCTGTCTCTGACTGTATCTGTCATCCCTCTATCTGTCTCTGACTGTATCTGTCATCCCTCTATCTGTCTCTGTCATCCCTCTATCTTTCACTGACTGTATCTGTCATCCCTCTATCTGTCTCTGACTGTATCTGTCATCCCTCTATATGTCTCTGACTGTATCTGTCATCCCTCTGTCTGTCTCTGATTGTATCTGTCATCTCTCTGTCTGTCTCTGACTGTATCTTTCATCCCTCTGTCTGTCTCTGACTGTATCTGTCATCCCTCTGTCTGTCTCTGACTGTATCTGTCATCTCTCTATCTGTCACTGACTGTATCTGTAATCCCTCTATCTGTCTCTGACTGTATCTGTCATCTCTCTATCTGTCTCTGACTGTATCTTTCATCCCTCTATCTGTCTCTGTCATCCCTCTATCTGTCATTGACTGTATCTGTCATCCCTCTATCTGTCAACCCTCTGTCACTGACTGTATCTGTCATCCCTCTATCTGTCACTGACTGTATCTGTCAACCCTCTATCTGTCTCTGACTGTATCTGTCATCCCTCTGTCTGTCTCTGACTGTATCTGTCATCTCTCTATCTGTCTCTGACTGTATCTGTCATCCCTCTGTCTGTCTCTGACTGTATCTGTCATCCCTCTATATGTCTCTGACTGTATCTGTCATCCCTCTATCTTTCACTGACTGCATCTGTCATCCCTCTGTCTGTCTCTGACTGTATCTGTCATCCCTCTATCTGTCACTGACTGTATCTATCAACCCTGTCTGTCTCTGACTGTATCTGTCATCCCTCTATCTGTCACTGACTGTATCTATCAACCCTGTCTGTCTCTGACTGTATCTGTCATCTCTCTATCTGTATCTGTCATCCCTCTATCTGTATCTGTCACCCCTCTGTCTCTGACTGTATCTGTCATCCCTCTATCTGTTTCTGTCATCCCTCTATCTGTCTCTGACTGTATCTGTCATCCCTCTATATGTCTCTGACTGTATCTGTCATCCCTCTATCCTTCTCTGTCATCCCTCTATCTGTTTCTGTCATCCCTCTATCTGTCTCTGACTGTATCTGTCATCCCTCTATATGTCTCTGACTGTATCTGTCATCCCTCTATCCTTCTCTGTCATCCCTCTATCTGTCTCTGTCTGCCTCTGACTGTCTCTGTCATCCCTCTATCTTTCACTGACTGTATCTGTCATCCCTCTATCTGTCTCTGACTGTATCTGTCATCCCTCTATATGTCTCTGACTGTATCTGTCATCCCTCTGTCTGTCTCTGATTGTATCTGTCATCTCTCTGTCTGTCTCTGACTGTATCTTTCATCCCTCTGTCTGTCTCTGACTGTATCTGTCATCTTTCTATCTGTCTCTGACTGTATCTGTCATCACTCTATCTGTCTCTGACTGTATCTGTCATCCCTCTATCTGTCACTGACTGCATATGTCATCCCTCTGTCTGTCTCTGACTGTATCTGTCATCCCTCTATCTGTCTCTGTCATCCCTCTATCTGTCTCTGACTGTATCTGTCATCCCTCTATTTGTATCTGTCATCCCTCTGTCTCTGACTGTATCTGTCATCCCTCTATCTGTATCTGACTGTATCTGTCATCTCTCTATCTGTCTCTGACTGTATCTGTCATCTCTCTATCCGTCTCTGACTGTATCTGTCATCTCTCTATCTGTCTCTGACTGTATCTGTCATCCCTCTGTCTGTCTCTGACTGTATCTGTCATCCCTCTATATGTCTCTGACTGTATCTGTCATCCCTCTATCTTTCACTGACTGCATCTGTCATCCCTCTGTCTGTCTCTGACTGTATCTGTCATCCCTCTATCTGTCACTGACTGTATCTATCAACCCTGTCTGTCTCTGACTGTATCTGTCATCCCTCTATCCTTCTCTGTCATCCCTCTATCTGTCTCTGTCTGCCTCTGACTGTCTCTGTCATCCCTCTATCTTTCACTGACTGTATCTGTCATCCCTCTATCTGTCTCTGACTGTATCTGTCATCCCTCTATATGTCTCTGACTGTATCTGTCATCCCTCTGTCTGTCTCTGATTGTATCTGTCATCTCTCTGTCTGTCTCTGACTGTATCTTTCATCCCTCTGTCTGTCTCTGACTGTATCTGTCATCTTTCTATCTGTCTCTGACTGTATCTGTCATCACTCTATCTGTCTCTGACTGTATCTGTCATCCCTCTATCTGTCACTGACTGCATATGTCATCCCTCTGTCTGTCTCTGACTGTATCTTTCATCCCTCTATCTGTCTCTGACTGTATCTGTCATCCCTCTATCTGTCTCTGTCATCCCTCTATCTTTCACTGACTGTATCTGTCATCCCTCTATCTGTCACTGACTGTATCTGTCAACCCTGTCTGTCTCTGACTGTATCTGTCATCTCTCTATCTGTATCTGTCATCCCTCTATCTGTATCTGTCACCCCTCTGTCTCTGACTGTATCTGTCATCCCTCTATCTGTCTCTGTCATCCCTCTATCTGTCTCTGACTGTATGTGTCATCCCTCTATCTGTCTCTGACTGTATCTGTCATCCCTCTATCTGTTTCTGTCATCCCTCTATCTGTTTCTGTCATCCCTCTATCTGTCTTTGTCATCCCTCTATCTTTCACTGACTGTATCTGTCATCCCTCTATCTGTCACTGACTGTATCTGTCAACCCTGTCTGTCTCTGACTGTATCTGTCATCTCTCTATCTGTATCTGTCATCCCTCTATCTGTATCCGTCACCCCTCTGTCTCTGACTGTATCTGTCATCCCTCTATCTGTTTCTGTCATCCCTCTCTCTGTCTCTGACTGTATCTGTCATCCCTCTATATGTCTCTGACTGTATCTGTCATCCCTCTATCCTTCTCTGTCATCCCTCTATCTGTCTCTGTCTGCCTCTGACTGTATCTGTCATCCCTCTATCTTTCACTGACTGTATCTGTCATCTCTCTGTCTGTCTCTGACTGTATCTTTCATCCCTCTGTCTGTCTCTGTCTGTATCTGTCATCCCTCTATCTTTCACTGATTGTATCTGTCATCCCTCTATCTGTCTCTGACTGTATCTGTCATCCCTCTATCTGTCTCTGACTGTATCTGTCATCCCTCTATTTGTATCTGTCATCCCTCTGTCTCTGACTGTATCTGTCATCCCTCTATCTGTCTCTGTCATCCCTCTATCTTTCACTGACTGTATCTGTCATCCCTCTATCTGTCTCTGACTGTATCTGTCATCCCTCTATCTGTCTCTGACTGTATCTGTCATCTCTCTGTCTGACTCTGACTGTATCTGTCATCCCTCTGTCTGACTCTGACTGTATCTGTCATCCCTCTGTCTGTCTCTGACTGTATCTGTCATCTCTCTATCTGTCACTGACTGTATCTGTAATCCCTCTATCTGTCTCTGACTGTATCTGTCATCTCTCTATCTGTCTCTGACTGTATCTTTCATCCCTCTATCTGTCTCTGACTGTATCTGTCATCCCTCTATCTGTCTCTGTCATCCCTCTATCTTTCACTGACTGCATCTGTCATCCCTCTATCTGTCACTGACTGTATCTGTCAACCCTGTCTGTCTCTGACTGTATCTGTCATCTCTCTATCTGTATCTGTCATCCCTCTATCTGTATCTGTCACCCCTCTGTCTCTGACTGTATCTGTCATCCCTCTCTCTGTTTCTGTCATCCCTCTATCTGTTTCTGTCATCCCTCTATCTGTCTCTGTCATCCCTCTATCTGTCTCTGACTGTAT